>NW_025920348.1:0-170494 GCF_902686445.1 Sciurus carolinensis
AAAGAAGATGGTTTCATGAACATTCATCCAAGCCAGGTCATGTTCTCCAGGTTTGGCATTTAAAAGACATGAAGTGATTGCATTAGTCGTAAGAGACAAGGTTATGCTGAGGTAAACATGACCCCCAGAATCATGCTGGCTCACAACAGACATTCCCCATTCATACTCCTGGTCTGTCAATGTCACCAACAACTTTGTTCTGGGCTCTTCTCATTTGCTGGCAGAGCAACCTCTACCTGGTCTCATGGCAGGGGAGGAAATGAATCAGGCAATGGCTTCTGTGCAGAAAGAACTTGTGTCACTTGTGCTTGCAAGTGACACATTTCGCTTCTGCTCATGTCATTGACCAAAATCAAATCACTTATCAATGGGACAGGGATGTAAAAAATAATCCTTCCACAGGAGGGGCAGCAAATCTCATGATCAATAACACAATCCACTGGCAAGGACAGACATCAGACAATGTCAGAGACTGCTCTTATCTCTCCACTGGTTAAGTATGAGCCACATGCCTATAGGGCTCAGGCAAATCACATAAACAAGGGAATCAGCCAGAAGGAGAAAGGACAATAGGGAAAAGTGAGGCCTGAGGCAAACAAGAAAGAGCACACCCTAACCAAAAACAGGAAAACAATTTCTAAATAACCCAAACAAATGTTCACATATACTGCTTTATGCCTCTTCACTGAAATCAAGAATGATTCTGAGGGGAGTGTATACATGATTTAATGAAGAAAAAATTACTATGTGTCTGTGATCACATATTACATTCTTAAGCACTGGGTTAGCCACTTGCAATACTACCTTAAATCCCCTTATGATCCAGAGTTGTATGCCCTTTGATATTTAGGGGAAATTGCCCCCACACCTCTGCCTCATGTTCTATAAGGAAAACCCCACTTCCTCCAGAGCTCTGTGAATCTGGAAGGTGTAGACCTCCTCTCATTTCGGCCCAAGTCACTTGCACTGAAGGCTCCCTGTTGTTGGCACCTCATGTCAAGGGCTCTCTCTGGCACGGGCTGTCAGACCTGGAGCTCGGCCTCCTGTCGTCAACCCACACAACACAGATTGCAGGTCGGCAAGGGGGACAGGTAGGACTTGGCAGCACGGATGCCGCCTAGTCCCAGTGTCACTGGTCCTGTTTACTCAGCGTCCCTCTCCACCCTTCTCCTCACTCCTGAATCTGTGTAGTTCTTGTACAGAACGTCCAACTCTCCCTTTGTTTTGCTGTCTCATTCCAAACTAGGAAAACAGCATCAACCTCCCACACTCCCAAAGTCACCTTCTAGCAAAGCATCTCCTCCCCAAGAGTAGGAAATCCAGGACCAGTTGTCACAATACAAACCTGGCCCATCAGACTCATGAGAACTTCAGAAGAACTCAGAACTCATCAAGTTAAGCTGAGAAAAGAAGTAGGCGGGGTTACGACAGGGCAGGTTCTCTTCCCCGAGGTTTGGAGATGCACCCGCCCATCCTGCTCCATCGTGAAGCATCCCGAGGCTTGTCCTCCTCCACCCCCAGCACAGCAGTGGAGTGCGGGACAGGGAAGCAGCTCGGCAGTCCCTGTGAGCACCAGGGATTCCGGGAAAGCCTTTGATTCTCCTTGAGGAAGATGCTGTCTCTTTTTCCTAAGAGTAATTTGTCTCTGAATTATGGGGAAAATGCTTCCTAAGGAGAGTATGCTGCTTTGGAGTCAAAGTTGTCCCCCTAACACCTCCACAGAGAAGCCAGTGTCACTTCAGAAGAGTGTTGTGCCTCGAAATCCAGGAAATGAAATAAAGGGGCGGCTTGTCCCTTGGTGGTAGGTGGATGGCAGGGACTCAGCACCTCTTAACTCAGAGCCTCATAAAGACACTGAGCTGCACAGTGAGGACCCCAGTCCAACCCTCTGGCAGAGACACTGTCAGGAGTCAAGTCAAATGGCCAGCAATTCATCCTAGTATCCAAATTTACTGCTCCCTTCCCTTAGCATCAGGGATGTCCAAAGTTGTCAGCTGAATTTTTACTGTTTGTTAAAGCAACAACTATTTACTATGCACTGACAGTGTAAATGTTCCACCCTAAGCACTTAAACAGTGAAAACAAGGGTCTCTGCCCCTGAGAACTTTACCTTCTGATAAACAGACATCACAGAGCATAATAAATTAATTCTGCTAGGATATTATAGGGTCACCATGCTATGGAGGAAAAAATAGTTCAGGGAAAAGATTGCCCTCCCTTTATCTTCTCTGTAGAAAAATGTCAATCACTTGGCTTTGCCCGGGTTTCTGCTGATATTGAGTCTGGCTCTTCTTTGCTGTGAGTGACTGTCTGCTGCATTTTAGGATGTTAACAGCATCCCTACCCAATAGAAACCATTAGGACACCTCTGCCCCCAGCTGTGTCAACCAAAACTGTTGCCAGACATTGTCCAATGCCCCCTGGGGGACACAGTCACCCCAGCTCAAGAACCACTGGGATACATGGAGGGTCTGGGACTCCAGGGTAAGAGCCGACCCTCAGCCTTACAGTACCTTTATAAAATGAGTTTTGAAACCTGCCTTTAGCACTTACTATCTTTGTAAATATGTGACTTTAGTCCAGTGTAACTGCTCCAAATGTCTTATGGCAAAACAGGGGCAACATGCTCCTCTCTGATGCTGATTTTAAGCTTTAAATAAACATGTGTAGGTACATCAACTGGTCCACATCGCCAATGACTTGATAGGTCTTTCCAGCTCAAAATAATCAATGAGCTGGGCATGGTGCCTCAACACCTATAATCCCAGAGACTCAGGAGGCTGAGACAGGAGAATCATGAGTTAAAACACTCTCATCAATTTAGCAAGGCCCTATGCAACTTAGGAAAGGCCCCATCTCTAAATAAAATATTTTTAAAAGGGCTGGGAATGTGGTCAGTGGGTTAAGCACCCCTGGGTTCAATCCCTGGACAAAAAAAAATTATCAACAAGTAGTTCACTTTTTTCCAACTGGTAATCTTCTGATAAAGACAAGTAGCCATAATTATTTTTTTCCATAAAAGGGTAGACCTGGGCCCTATCAGTAGAGTATCCAAATTCACAGCTAAGAAGTGACGGAGTTGTTAAGATAAACCAACCAATTGTGAAGCATCTTTGTCCCAGGTCTGTCACCTCCCTGACTTCACCAACCCAATTTTCACTTGTTTGCAATAATTTAGGAAGCTTGCCTGAGTGGCAGGGCAGGGCACTCTAGTAGAAGAAAATATTTGGATAACACTAGTCATTCCTGGAAACTGACCCAACTCTCACGTGACCTTGATTGCTACAACTTGATGTGCCGTCCCAAGAACCTCTGGAAGGAAGACCTCCCTTCCAAAGTTCCCACCATACCAGGCTCCAGCCGGGCCACTTCTGGCTCTGTGGGAGCACACAAGCCCAGATCAGACAGCACCATGCACTTGGCCTTTCTTTTTGCCACATTCAAAGTCATATCTGGAAACCCAACACTTTAGAAGCTCAGAGGCAAAGAAGATTCAAATAACCAAGGACTAAAAGGAGAGGAAGAAAGGAAAGAAACTAGAGTAGCCCTAACTTTGGGCAGGTGCCCACACCCTCCTGTTGCCATTTTAACAGGACCAGAGTCCTCTCAGAACACTAATTCCACCTGGATCACTGCTTCCCAGAGCAATAACATAAATTCATCTAACATTTAAGTAAAAGGATATTGAGCTTGGCAGATCCAGGCTGTGTATGTTTGCCTCCTGGAGTGATAAGGTCACCCATTCAAGACCCACTAGGAAAGGTGGATGGAAATGCAGAAAGCCCCAACATGGTGTAACCAGGCCTGATACAGAGATCCGAGGTAAACTTCGAAGAGACAAAGAATAATTGAAGGGGGAAAGGGACAAAAAAAAAATGAAAGAAAGAAAATCAACCAGAGGTATCTAGGAAGCACAAACATAAGGTGTCCAGCTGTCATTTAAAAAATGACCAAAGTTAAAAAAAAAATCAAGTCAAAACATGTCCAGGATTTAAAAGGCATTCTGAGGTCTGGAAGTTCTAAAGAGCGGGTTTTCATCCTAAAACACTGGCATTCAACCTCTCAAAGCCAATCAGGTGGGTTTTGCATATCAGTTCACATTCTCCTGAATCTAACTTGCACCCAATTTTCCACACAAAACACCTGTTTTCATCATTGCAATGTGCCCCAGAAAGCTGATTAAAACCAATCATGGAATATATGAAGAAACAAGGTATTGCTTCCATCTTGCTGAAAGTAGTGGAAATTGGGAACCACATCTTTGGAGGGCAACTGGGAAATTTGGAGCAAAAACTTATGATGAACATTTCACTTGAAAAAATTTCCACTTTTAGGAAAGTATCCAAAAAGAGTCACACATGGGCAAACTTATACTAAAGTATATTCTTCAGTCTCTTTCCTAAGAACTAAAGACCAAGAACATTTCCAATATACATCAAAAGGAATCTGGTTAAAATATGTCCACATGAAAACAGTCATTGAAAAAGATAAAGCAGATCCACAGGTACCATAGCAGGACAGGTAACACCCAAAGTGCGTTGTTAAATGAAGTCAAAGAGCAAGATGCGAGACACAGTATCATAGCATGCTGTTGCTTATGTTAAAGACAACCAAAATTGGGAGATGTGTTTATGTATCACAATGTATGTGCATACTCCTATACACATATGTACATGCTACCTCTGGAAGAATACATAAGGTATACAAGGGTAACAATAGATGCCTTCCTAGAACTGAAGGAACATTTATTTGAGGTTATTTGAATATTACAGTCTTTGCAGAATTTAGGATAGATGAGAGAATTTTTTATGTAGGTAATTTGTAGATTTCATAACCAGGATATCCTATAGAGACCCATTAAACCTCTACATCCAAGCAACCTCCAAACCATCTGGGGGGTACAACAGGAATTAACAACAAGCCCTGCAAGTGAATGTTCTTAACTTACAGTCATCTGTGCACACAGGACACAATTTTGCATGCTATCCACCATAATTTATTTCCATTCCAAGGCTTATTAACCCTAACATCTCAACATTCTTTTGAGCCACTTCAGAGGACCATGGTTTCTTTTCCAGTGAAAACTCATTTTTGAATTAAACAAATATCCAAGCAAATATGGTTTAGAAAGGTAGATCTACTTGTCCAAGAAAAAATATTTGTAAGTCCAATGTGGGTGGTTTACTGGAGCCAGTGCTGAGCCTTGAAAACAGGTAGGACAAGTGATGGGCACATCCTCTCAAGGTGGCCAGTAGATGAGACTCATAGTTTGAGGTGCAGCCTTGGGTAGATGCCTTCCCTGCTACCCCAACCCACCTGATTAAGGGTCCACTCCGTGCCCTCACTGTGCCCCCCCCAGGACATCATTCACCCTGATATGTCATAATCACCCATTTACCCACCAGCCCTCAGGGTGGACCATGAACTGCTCAAGTTCAGGCCCACACCATCGTTTCCTCTCCATTCACACAGCAGGGGGCCAGTGAACGTGGACTAAATGGACAGCAGTAGTTTTCCATCAACCCATGCAGGGCTCATCAAGCTCATTCGATCATCTTCAACCTTTGTACAGTATTGACTGTATCTCAGTGAGTCTAGTACAGGGGGCTACAAATGATAGAACTCACAGGCAGGAGTTGGAATCATCATAACTGTGTGGCCTAGGGCAGGTTACTTCCTCTCCAGGAACATAAAACACAGAATGCATCAGCTACCTTGCCAGATGGAGGCAAGGAGTTGTTGGGATGAGGGTGCGACCAACACACCTTGCACATGGCAGCCACCAAATCGACGTTAATGACCATCTTTTTCTTTTCTTTATCTTTCACCTGCAAAAGAGGAGCATCTCTAGAATGGGCACCACCTTTCACCTTGCTGTCCTCCCCATGTTCACAGGGCACCTTTTGCATACCGAGGGCTCAACAGTGAGAGAAAATACAACTGTAGGATGCTGTCACACGTCAGTTGGAATCCAGGCTTCAAGTGATTGTTTAACTGATGTTCCTGGACTTAGCTCACCAACAAGTGGAAATTCCTCAACAGTAAAATGGGCTTGCTAATGTTTATCTCTGAGTCAGGGTAAAGATTTAAAAAGATGCTAGATTTTAAGCATAAAGCTTAGCATAAAGTGTCACCAAACACTAGTCCTTTTTTGTTTATAATAAACAGAAAATGCTTTGCACCCTGCTGCTTTGAGACAGGAACACAGCTCATGCTGTTATTACTTTTTCTCTTGGCAGGGGAGAGAGGAGGGCTGCAGAATGAGGAGACAGGTTCTTCTGAGAGGGGCTGTATGGAAGGGAGCCTACAAGCAGCCCAGCTTTGAGGGACTGTCATCAGCTACAGGGGAAAGAAGGAAAACATAATTTTTATCAAAATTAGCAATTCAAAAGTGTTACCTAAGGTTGTCTCTTAATAGCTCCTTTTCACACATGTGAAAATTAATGAAGTCAACAGCATTTACAAGCAAGACCAAAAGCGCATCTTGATTACTAGCTGCATTTTCTTCGGGAATAAGAGATTAAATGGAAAGAGAAATTGGTTTTACAAATGGCATCATATCTCTTTATGGTACACCCCCTCCATCAAGTCACAGAAATTTATGTACACTGAAATTCCTAATATTTTAGGCAATTTTATTTTCCTTGGGCACACCCAAATTCATCACAACTCTGAATTATATATTATTTTGCAATCATTTACAAGGACAGAAACTATCATAACGATTTAACATTTACTGACCACATGAAGTGGATTTTTCCATAATTGGGCTCTACATGAATATGAAACAAGATCTACTGACAGTACTGGTCCTGGAAGTTTATAACTTTATAAACTCAGTATATAGTTAAGAGGCTAGTCATGCACTGATTTAATAAGCTCTAATAAAGGATTCTTTGGCCAGATACTATGCCAGATTTAATAGCCAAAGTCTGGAAAAATGACTAATGTTACTGTCACCTGTCATGTAATGTAACTCATACTTAAAACAGGGACTCATGAGCTACCACATGGGATCACTGTCCTCAGATGCATGTCTACAAAACTGCACACATAAAACAGCCCAGATTTTGTCGCGCTCCCCGCCCGCAGAGAGACACAACACCTGGTTCTTTTCAGCCTTTTTATTGTGCGCACCCCCATCCTCTCAGTTCTTTCTTTGTTCTCCTCTCTTTGAGGAACTTACACTCCAATATATACATTACTGTAACCAATCAGCATTTGAACACGAGGGGAGAGCATGAACAGATACAGGCAGAAAATGCAGACATGCAGTGATCATGCACTGTCCACGAGGGAACTCAACCAATCCCTGGAACTTCCTCAAAATAATGTCAGTTGTTTGTGCAAAAGTTAACTGCTCTGGCTCACTGCCAGGCGCCATCTTAGCCACACCTAGGGCCAGGGGTCCTGGGTACCCCGACAGTTCCCCCTTTTTTATTATAAAATTAAGGCTTGGGACCGTGTCTGTCTTAGGCGGAGTGGTCAACCACCGTCCTTACCCGTCATTGGATAACTGCAGAGCATGCTACAGCTCCTGTCTTAGGTTGGTACGGTGTCACCTCCTTCCTTACCCGTCTCTGACTACCGGTCCAGCATCGTGAGCCATACTTGTGGGGAACTGCCGGCCTCTAGGGCAGTCATGGCCTGATGAAAAATAATCTGGTCCCTGTTTTGGCTGGCTCGTAGATGCACAAACAGACGAGTGAGGAAAAAGATACCAAAGAGGAGTAAAAACCCCAAAGTGCGAAGGCTTGCCCACTGTTTACAAAATTGAAAGCAGAAGAAAACCATTTAGCCAGCTCAGACATAGAAGCAATTTGTACCCTAGTAGAATTAACTTTGACAATTTTAGCCCTAAGTCGTGAGGTAAGATTATCAAATTGAGACGACCAAGTAGAAGTAAGATAGGCTGACAATTTTTTAGATAACCCAGCTGCGGTGCTGGAATTATCATATACAATGGGGGTAGCACAAACAGCTCTTAAAGAGTAAACACATCCCAGTCCCCAAAGTTCTTGTAATATGTCCACTTGTTCTTGTAGTAAGTCCACTCTTTGATTTATAAGGAGTATGCCTGCTGTTAGATGTTGGTTTAGGGTCTCTTTAGTCTGTAAGGCTGCAGCTGTATTTTCGGCCAAGTGATTGACTGCTGTTGCTGTAGGTATGGCAGTTGCTAGTGCTGCTGTTGCAGAAACCACTATTGCAGTGACCATAGGCGCTGTGATGCCAAATTCTCTCCTGTTTTTTGATAGTAACACTGGCAATTCTGCATCTGTAACAGAGACTGGGACTGGTGGGAAGGTAGGAACACACATTAAGTCTGCCAGCAGGAACCCTAGAAGCATCTTAACATTGAGAGATAGCACAAATCTGAAGTACAATTGAGAGAAGCAGTTGTTTTGTTACATAGTTGAACTGTTCCTCCTAAAAGACTAAAAAGAGGTTGTAAGTTAGTTTATTCCGTGGAAACACACAAACTGAGCCGCAGCTCCAGTAAAGCACCGGGTTACCCTTATTACCCAGAGTTAAAAAACCCCAAACAAAGAGACAAGAGAAAGTTTATCTTTAGGGGACCTGAAGGTCTCCTTTATTCCCCCTTTTTGTTTATAAAGAGTATTTTTGAGGGTGAGATGTGTATGTTCAACAATACCTTGTTTTTGTGGGTTATAAGGTACATCTGTGGTTAGAGTTATTTTAATTTTAGTGAGGAATTGGTTCTTACCAATTTTAGTTTTTAAAGAAAAATTTAGACTTTATAACAGTAGTACAATTTTTAACAGTTGCTTAACCATAATTGTATAAACCCCTATTTTTAAGACAATTGTTCTAAAGAATAAAACTTAATAGACACAAAGTTAAGAGTAAATTAGTGTTTCTAAGAAATCCTTGTCATTTTACCATGTCATTTTACCATATAGATTAAACTTTGGCTTATATCAGAACATTAGTTTTTCACCTTAGGAAAAACCTTAAATAACTTTAGCTGTTTTACATACATACAACCAACTTAGTTACACATAGACTTGTTGAAACTTGTCCTTTATTACATACAGACTTTCTTATCCAGAAACATTTTTTTTTCTATTATTAAACATATTTTTAAACCCGGAACCTTTTATTTTTTCTTTCCTGTCTGGTGACCCCTTTTTGTTACATTCTGATACAACTCTTATGAAATTTCTGAATTTAGATAAATTACTCTATTTTAATAAGATTAAATATTTTGTTATTTATAGTACTCTTAATTGAAACACAGTTGAAACTTTTGGGACCCTTTATATATAGAATTTTACTTGTTAGGACATAACTTTTAGTAACCTTGTTTTTAGTTTAGTGAGGACACAAAGTAATCGTAAACCCTTTTTTATTTACCAACCTATGAAAACACCAATAATGTTTAAGTATGTTACCCCATGTAATTTAAGGAGTTAAAAGTACTTGATATTATTTAACAATTAGCATTTTAACTTTGTAAATTAACCAGATGTCTCTACAAACACATTTGAGTAATCCCATACATGTTAACTCCAATTTATTTATTTTATAAAAACCAAGATATCAGCCAAGTGTCCTGAACAGGATCTGTTGCCTCTTTCCTGCTGAAGAAAAGTCCTAGAAGCAATTGATATTAGACATTGTTTAACATTAACATTTCATTAGTTTGACCACCTGGAGACTTGCAAGTTATTTTTAAAGATATTTTACTTTTATTAGTTTACCCAATTTAAATTGAAACTTTTTAAATCACGTGAATAAAAGTATTTGGATCCATTTTTAAATTTTAATTTTAAGAGCGCTCAGTTTTGACAAAACATGACATTAGACAGCACAACATAACACATAACACAAAATCAAAGGCCTTGTAACTTTATAGGTAAATGTTCATTGCAATGAAACAGATGTTCAAAAACTTCAGTTGAATAAAAAATAGAACTGATCAAAAAGAAAAAAAATCATTAACCTAGGTATGCAGGATCAAAATTATGAGCTCAAAAATACAGCATTAAAGAAAAACAAAACAAACAAAGAATCCTAGAAAATAAGTTGTACAAGTTTAAAACGGACACCTTTTTTTCTTTTCTTCAGGTTACCCCCCCCTTTTCCCGCTGAGACTGCTGCTGTTTACATTCCAAAGCAGACTTTGGCAAGGCCAGGCAGGGGGGAGGGAGGATCACCCAGGACTTTTTAACCATTTTTTTTCTGGTTGAGAAATTAGGTTAGGTTTGAATGTAGAAAATCATGAAACAATTATCTCCCAATACTTGTGGGGACTATGGCTACTATATTACGTTCCCACTGTGGAATATTTAATAGCCCCTCATTTGAAAACCACGGAGAGACCTTCTCTATGGTATCAAGGAACGTTCGAGCTGTTTTTGCTTTTAGTGGCGTTCCCTGACTTTTTAGCAACTCCCTAAGAGGCTGTTGCATTTTAATTTTAGACAGTTCTGTTCCCATGGCCAAATCTTACAATATTAAGAACTGATCCAAGACACAAACAAGCCACACAACAAACACAAAAATAACACACCACACACACAGCTCTGATACTACTGTATGAACTAACTTTAACCTGATTTTATTATTATGAACTGTTCCCTTGCCTGGAACTTCCCTTTTACTTTATACTGGATCCCTGCACTGA
Source organism: Sciurus carolinensis (assembly GCF_902686445.1). Taxonomy (NCBI): domain Eukaryota; kingdom Metazoa; phylum Chordata; class Mammalia; order Rodentia; family Sciuridae; genus Sciurus; species Sciurus carolinensis. The sequence goes on from NW_025920348.1 coordinate 10,649, forward strand.
CGGACTCAAGGTCTTAAAATGAATATCACCGCTCGGACTCAAGGTCTTAATATGAATACTTCCCTTTTACTTTATACTGGATCCCTGCACTGACGGACTCAAGGTCTTAAAATGAATATCACTGCTCGGACTCAAGGTCTTAATATGAACACTTACCCTTACTTTACCTGTAAGGCTCCCGGGTTCCGGCCCCACCTGACGCGCTCCCCGCCCGCAGAGAGACATAACACCTGGTTCTTTTCAGCCTTTTTATTGCGCGCACCCCCATCCTCTCAGTTCTTTCTTTGTTCTCCTCTCTTTGAGGAACTTACACTCCAATATATACATTAGTGTAACCAATCAGCATTTGAGCACGAGGGGAGAGCATGAACAGATACAGGCAGTAAATGCAGACATGCAGTGATCATGCACTGTCCACGAGGGAACTCAACCAATCCCTGGAACTTCCTCAAAATAATGTCAGTTGTTTGTGCAAAAGTTAACCGCTCTGGCTCACTGCCAGGCGCCATCTTAGCCACACATAGGGCCAGGGGTCCCGGGTACCCCGACAAGATTTTACTTCTCACCATGGCCAGGTAACACAAATAACAAATATGAACTCTGGCCAAATGATGAAAATCCCCATTTACCCAACAATACTGCAGAGAATCACAAGTAGGAAGTTCCCACAGCAGCCAGTGGCCTGAATTTTCCACTTTCTCCTTTGGGCCCACCTCACCCATGGCAGCCATAGGTACAGGCCGAGGAGTGGGATAGCTGGGTCAAATGGTGGTTCCATTCCAAGTTTTCTAAGGAATCTCCACACTGCTTTCCAGAGTGGTTGCACTAATTTGCAACCACACCAGCAATGTATGAGTGTACCTTTTCCCCCACATTCTCTCCAACACCTGCTGTTGCTTGTATTGTTGATAATCGCCATTCTAATTGGGGTGAGATGGAATCTTAGGGTAGTTTTGATTTGCATTTTTCTTATTACTAAAGATGTTGAACATTTTATCATATTAAGACTCTGTGTGCTTTTGTTCCATACTACTTCCAAGGCTGATTTATCTCTCTGGAGTGTAGATACAAATTTTGGGAAGCTAAAAGTCTTATAATAAAGGTCAATGCTTAATTGACTATGCCAAGATTTGGGTGGGGCATCCTCTGAATCATCACTTCTAGTTCACTTTGACTTTGATACATCATGGGCAACTGGCTTTGGTTTTGGTACAACTCATTAGATTATGAGGAAAAACCCATAGTCAACATGATGCTAAATAGGGAGAAAATGAAAGTACTTTCTCTGAAATCAGGAATGAGACAAAAATGTCCACTATCACCACTCCTACTCATTTCAGTACTTGAAATTTTAGCCAAAGTAAATAGGTAAAAGAAAGAAACAGAGGAGATACAAATAGGAAAGGAAGATGTCCTATTTATCTATTTGCATATATTATAATTCCAAGACCTAAACACTACATGAAGATTTCATATCAGATAAATAAATTCAGCAAAGTAGCAGGATATGAAATCAGTAAAAAAAATCAACAGCTTTTCTATACACTAATAATGAATCCACTGAGAGAAAAAAATCAGGAAAACAACTGCATTAACAATAGCTTCAAAAATAAATTATACTGCTAAGTGAAATAAGCCAATTCCAAAAAAAACCAAAGGTAGAATTTTCTCTGTTATGTGGATGCTAACACACAACAAGGGGTGTGGAGAATAGAAGCTCAGGTGACTAGTAAAAAGGGGAATAAAGGGAAGGTAGGAGGATACAAATAGGAAAAACAGTGGAATTAATCGGACATAATTTTCCTATGTACATGTATGAATACACCACAGTGAACCTCAACATCATATACATCCACAAGACTGGGATCCTAATTAGAATAAGTCATACTCCATGTTTGTATAAATATGTCAAAATAGACACGACTGTCATGTATAACTAAAATGAACAAATAAAATTAAAAATATTAAAATACCTAGGGATAACCCTAACCAAGTAGGTGAAAGTTCTCTATGATAAAAATTACAGACCACTGAAGAAAGAAATTAAAGAAGATACAAGAAAATGCAAAGACGTCCTGTGTCCATGGATTGGAAGAGTTCATATTTTTAAAATATACTGATATATACTTTACTGAATACGATCCACAGATTCAATAAGATCACCATCAAAATATCAATGAAATTCTTTACAGAACTACAGAAAACATATGGAAGCCAAAAGAACTCTGAATAGTCAAAACAATTCTGGGCAACAATAACAATGCTGGAGACATAATACTCAACTTCAAAATATACTATGAAGTGAAAGTGACAAAAACAGCATGGTACTGAAATAGAAGCAGACATGTATATCAATGGAATTGAAAAGAAGACACAAAGAGAAACTCAAAAAGTTTCAACCATCTGATTCTTGGCAAAGGTGCCAAAAAGATAATGTTCAAGGAAACACAATCTCTCTAACAAATGGTGTTGGAAAAACTTGGTATCCTTATGTAGAAAAATGGAACAAGATCCTTATCTTTCCCTGTACGAAAGTCAGCTCAAAATGAATCAAAGACCTAAAGATAAGACCCTAAATTTTGAACCCGCTAGAAGAAAATCAGAGGGGAAATACTTCAAGACACAGGCACAGGCAATGACTTCCTGAGCAGGACTCTAAATGCAGGACTCTCTGGCCCCAAAGTCTATGGATGTTCTTCCCAGCACAACAGTTGCAGGGTTCAGGGATTTCTCGGGCTTTTCATATTCAATGAAGGAATTCCTATAAATCAGTCTCTCCCAACTCAGTGTGTGACTTCACTTTGCAGGCAATTGCTGGAGTCATCCTCGGATTTTTCTATATCTTTAACCTACCTTATGTTTAAATATGTGCATCTCTTTCTGTATCAATTTCTAGATGCATATCTATATCATAATCTTTCTCCATTTAAACCCATATCTATATGGCTCTATCTCTACATCTATCTCGACATCTATATTTATGTCTGTATTTAATCTACACGTATACCTACATTCAAACATATGCTCACATTTAATTTACCTAATTACACCTATGCCTATACCTACACATACATTCATCCCAAATCCGTTTTCTCTGGAATCAATGTAGTCAAAGTTTTCATTATCTCATACTTGAATAATTGCAATAATTCCCTTAGTGTTCTTCCAACTGCTATTCTTGAACCTCTTTAATCCTTTATTTTTTTTTTGCCATATTTCTGTTATTGTTATTTATTCTATGAGATAATCCAAGAACAATATAATTTCGTTCTCCAAATCTTATGAAAATTCGCTGGTAAATCTCTCTACACCCAAAGCTTACTTTCTGGGTAGAATTTAAAGAAGAGAATCAATCTATTTAATATAATTTATAAATTATAATATAAATGAAATATATAAGGAAATATATAGCATAAAATATATTTTAATTAATATATTAATCAATCTATTTAATTTTTTTTTTTGAGTAACAATACCTTGCTTTATTAGCACCAAGATTTGGTATTCTTTAAAAATAAATCATTTGCTGCTCTATTTTAAAACATTTGAATATAGATTTTAGAACTAACTAGATGAATTTTTTTTTTTTTTTTACATTTACATAGGGTAATGATGTTTTTTTTTCCCTTCCCCCCACCCCTCCCACCCTTTTCCCTTTATACAGTCCTTCTTTCCTTCATTCTTACCGCTCTCCTTAGCCTAACTCTAAACCTAACCCTAAACCTAATGCTAACCCCTCCCACCCCCATTATATGTCCTCATCCGCTTATCAGCGAGATCATTCGTCCTTTAGTTTTTTGAGATTGGCTTATCTCACTTAGCATGATATTCTCCAATTTCGACCATTTGCCTACAAATGCCATAATTTTATCATTCTTCATTGCGGAGTAATATTCCATTGTATAAATATGCCACAGTTTCTTTATCCATTCATCAACTGAAGGGCATCTAGGTTGGTTCCACAATCTGGCTATGGTGAATTGAGCAGCAATGAACATTGATGTGGCTGTATCTCTGTAGTATGCTGATTTTAAGTCCTTTAAATATGTAAATTAGCTCACGCTAATTTCAAAAGTTTCCAGTGCTTTCTCTCCCATTCAGAATAATACCTGAGCTTCAGCCCGTGGCCTATTGACTCTACTTTTATTTACTTATCTCCTTAAAGTTGTCTTCTTAGTCATTAAGCTCCAACCATGATAGCCTTCACTCTTTCCTCAAATACATCAATCATTTATGCCTCAGAGTATTTTACTTGCTATATTCCCTTTGCCTCGTGGGGTCTGCTTCCAGAAGTTATTAGCATTTTAGTTTCTTCTTGTCTTTCAGGACTTAGTTCAAACATCATCTTCTGAGGAAAGCCATATTCTGTCACTGAGAAAAGTCATACTCTGTCACTCACTGCAATGTCAGGGACCCTGTGGTAAACTAAATATGCCCAAATGTGTGTTGGCACATCTCCTATAGAGAGGTAGGGTGCTCAGTATCCCCTTCAGTCTTGGTGGAATCCATGCATGCTCAAACCAAGAGAAGAGGGCAAGTGTGACAATGTGTCAGATTCTGGGCACTGGGCTTAGGAAGGTGACTGATGGCTTTTACTCACATTAGAAGCAACTTGTCATGTAATTAGGGTGATTGCCCTTTGACCAGTCTACTTTAAAGGACTGAAGTAACATGGAGAAATTCTGGAGGATGAAATGCCACATGGAAAGAGAACGAACACACACACACACACACACACACACACCCCAAGGGACTCTGAAGTACTAGACATGTGAATGATTTTTGGGAGTGAATCTTGCTGTCCTAGCTATAATTATGTGGGTCGGAGAAAAAAAACTACTCCATTGAATCCTCCATCTTTTCCTTTCCCTTTCTTTTCTTCCTCCTTCCTTCCTTTTTTATTTCCCTTTCTTTCTTTCTTTCTTTTTTCTTTCTTTCTCTTGCTTTCCTTCTTTCTTTCTGTTACTTATTTCTTACCTCAACTTTTTACTTGACAAATTCCATATGAATGGGAACTTGGTCTATCTCTTCCCACTGCCTCATGAGCATCTGGAAACCTGTCTTTCCTATAGCCAGAATCACTTAATGTTTGTTGAATAAATTAAATAATTCCATACGATTAATTATTCAACCATGAGGTTGATAATTACTCTATCAAAAGTAGGATATCCATTCTTTACATAAATAAATAAGCAAAAATCCTGGTAAAATAATTCTAAGTTTAAATGTGGGATAGAATACAGGATGCACTCTATCCTGTGGTTTTACAGTGAAATGAGTTTTAGCAAAGCAGGTTGCTTAAATGGGTCAGAAAATTATACCTCTCTACTGCTCTTTGATATCAGACTCAGTGGGATTATCAATAGTTGGCTCAGTGTTGTAATGAGCTTCAAAGAGATAAAAACATCCTCAGATTTCAAAGAAGCTTAAAACTCACGCTGTAGCTCCCTGGTACTAGAGCTTGTAGCTGGGAGAGTTCCATACCCCTTTTATCAGCTACATGACACCATGGAGCAGGTCCTGAGGATCCTGGAAGTCAGGCTGCATTCTGATCTGAGGAGCTGACACAGAAATAACTTCCATCATTCATAGAGTAGTCTTCACAAGGGCAGAGCTGGTACTGCTCTCCAAATACAAGTTGAGACCATTTGAGAGCTCCTGCTGTGGAGAAGATGAGGTTTTCAAGATATAAGAGGGGCACCTTTCACATCCTCCCCCTTTGTGCTTAGTACAAAGAGAGACAAGGTGGCAGAGAGTTAGAGATTCCTGTCACCCATGAAGCAACAAGGCTGAGCTAGCCACTTCAGAGACAGTTCCTAGGATGCCCACCAACCTGAGCCCTGTGATTCACCTCCAAGACACTCTCTCCTGCTTTTAGGATCACAGAGGTGAGCACCTAACTTTTCAGTCTCTTCTGTGTGTGGAGTCACTTCCAGACTCAGGACTTTTGTACAGGCTGTTCATTTGAACTGGAACTTTCCCAACACTGACCTTTCCCACCTCACTAAGACTAAAGGCATCTGTTTAAATGTCACTTCCCAGAGGAAGTGACAGAGGCTCAGCTCATCAGTTGCATTTTTTGGACTGATGTTAGATATTACTGTGTCCCTGGCATATCATCACTCTATTTCCTGGTCTGCAAAGGTGCTGTTAGGAGTCACTTCCTCTGAGTGTCTCTTATCTCTAAGTCAAAGACCTAGATACTGTAGTCAGATAGACAAAGTTTGAACAATGGATCATCTGTTAATTAGCTTTAAAATTTGGAAAAACTACTTAATTCTTAACTCTCTCTTTCCTTCTTCATAGAATGGAAATTATTTTCAGTACTTAACTCCTAGGGCTGTTGTCAGGATGAAGTACAATGATATGAGAGTCAAAGTCCTCTCAGAATGGTCTACCTGTGACTATCATTTCTTGCTTGATCTTAACATCTATTCCAAAGTCATGCTAGGTGTTTCTGGTTAGGTACTGCCCCTGTGTATTAAAAGAAGGCTCATATACATTATTGGTCTTCTTGCTCTTTGGAAGCTGAGATTGCATAGACATCAAAATTCTGAATCCACTCAAAAACACATTTTGAATCTACTCACTTGGGTAGGCTGACCACTGCTACCAGTGTTCTCTCTGTGATTCTATTACTTGCTAGGCAATCTCTCAAACAGATCAGACTATATTTTTCATAAAGGAAACAAACTGTAAAAAATTACTAAGTGAAATTATTTTAAAATTTTACTAAAGGGACTTTTGCTTCCCACTAGGAAAAACTAAGAATATTGGATATTACACATAAAACAAAATAAAACATCTCCAAAAGATGAAGAGGAGAAGGTAGATAGGAAAGGAACATTAGGACATAAGGGATATGATGGAGGTTAGTTACCTGTGTGTTTTTTGTCTAGTATACCCTGACTTGGAGTTAAGTAGGCTAGTAACCTGTAAGCACCAAACAACAAATACAGAAAGAGCCTCAATAAAAGCTCTAACAAAAAGAAGAGGAATGGGAGAGGCCTAGCCAAACAGAAAACATTTGGACTATACCAGCTCTAATTTAGCTAAATTCTAGCCCATCCCTATCAGCGGCATAGATTAAGTAAGTGGCCATAGGGATGGGCACAGTTAAAAGGAATTCCAAAACTCATGCTGGGTTAGCATTGAAGATGACCAGGTAGGAATCCAGAATTCTAATTCTTGACCCCCATCCTCAAAAGTGTCATTTCAGACCACATGAGGAGCCTGGTCTTCTACCCTAACTAGTGGTTAAGTTCCCACCTCCTTCTCTGAAGGTTTCAGAGGAAACCTAATGAACAGAGTGAGCCCTAGATAATCCAGGGGTAGGTAATAAGGCCCACTCCTTGTCATCAGTGAAGCCCACATGAAAGTCAGAAACCCCAACTCTTTCCAGAAGTAATCAGGAGCCTTGCGCAGCTTGACTGTTAATAGAGACAGAGTGGCAAATTTAGAACTCTGAATTCTGAATCCAGAATTGCCTTTCTCTTACTCATGAATTTCTTACAAGGTTGTCCTTCTTAACAAGGATTCTGAAGCCTCAGTGCTGAATGCTGGGATCCCATGTACCCCTGTATAGGGTGTTCCATTGAAATAAGTGAAACTCAGCGCACTAAATTCAAATCTGACCCTCTGCTGCATGTGACTATTATTAAATATCTTTAAGTATCTATCCCAGTCCTGGCTCATGGTAAGCACTCAAGAACTGGCAGTCATCATTATCATCTCCACCTGGTAGTAAAGAGGTAGTTCTCTCCTCTTCCCTCATCAGTCATGTCAAAAAGAAAAAAAATGCCAGATAAAAGAAATTTAATAAGATTAAGAATCATGTAACACAAAAATGTCCGGGTTTCAATCAAAACTCACTTGTCATACCAAAAATTCAGGAATATCTCAAACTGAATGAAAAGACATTCAAGAAATGTTAATACTGATATGACAAAGATGTTAAAATTATCTAAGATTTTAGAGCAGCCATGATAAAAATGTTTTAATGGGTAATACAAAAAACTCTTAACAAATAAATTATAACAATTACAAAAAAATTAGAAGATATATGAGGAGTCAAATGAAGTTTTTTAATTGAAAGTAAAATTACTGAAATAAAAAGATTTAAACAATGTACTCCAAAAGAAAATGAATGAGACAAACAAAATAATGTATTGGAAGATGGAATAATGGAGATATCCAATAAGAAAACAAAGAGACAGTTGACTGAAAAAAATGAATTGAGTTTTGGGGTCCTGTGGAATTATAATAAATAATCTGCCTTCCGTGTCGTAGAGTCCCAGAAGAAGAGGAGAAAGGAACAGTTTAAAAACTTCACACACAGAAAAAAATAATGACTGAAGCTTCTCATATTTATCAAAAGACTTAAATCTATAGATCAAGATTAGTGAACACTAAACAGAAAAAAAACTCAAGAAATTCATGCAAATACACTTTATAATTAAATTTCTGAAAATTAACAACAAATAAGACTCTTAAAAGTTGATAGAGAAAAATAACACCTTACTTTTAGAAGAAAACAATAAAACTAATAGTTGGTTTCTCCTCACAACTGATGAAAACCATAAGGAAGACAGACAATGTCTCTCAAGAGCTGAAAAAAAACCCAAAATGAGAACAGCCTCCTCCCACACATTCATACACACAAACTATTCATCCCAGAAACCTACAGCCAGCAAACTATCATTAAAGAATGAAGAAGAAAGAAACATATTTTTAAAACGATTAAAAACAAAAGAATCCATTCACTTTTGGACCTGTTGTAAATGAACAGCTAAGAGAACTTATCTGACCATAAGGAAGTCATCAAATAAGGAACCAGGAAATTTCAGGGAAGAAAAAAGAACATGACAAAGAAAATATGAAAAATGTAGTATCAATTCCTTCTTTTCTTGAGTTTTCAACTTTATTTTATTCTTTTATTCTTCTCTTCTTCTTTCTTTTCTTTTTTTTTTTTTTTTTTTGGTTTTAGGGAGGGAATACCTGGTATTGAACCCAGAGGCACTTACCACTGAGCTACACCCCTAGTCTATTTTTATATTTATTTAGAGATAGGGTCTCACTAAGTTGCTTAGGGTCTTGCTCAATTGCTGAGGCTTACTTTGAACTCATAATCCTCCTGCTTTGGCCTCCACAGCGCTGGAATTATAGGTGTGGTGCCATGGCTTGTTTTATTTTTTCTTTTTTGATGGCTGAAATAAGAATTATAGCAGAGTATGATGTGGATTTAAATATATTCAGAGGAAAGATTGAAGACAATTATATTATGAACAGGGTAGGGAAAAGGTAGCTAAAGAGAAGTATGGTTTAACTATTTCATTTGAACTTATAAAATAATGATATTGGTAGAGCTGTGACTAGATGCACACAGCATACAAATGCATATATATGAATATAATACTTACAAAAAATTACTAAAAAGATACATAAAGCTTTATAAGCTATTTATCTGCAGTGTTTTAATATGCTCTAAAACATAGGCAAATCAAAATATCATTCTAAATCAAAATTCCAAGTAACACAAGAAGCAGCAAAAGAAGACATAAAAATTGTAAAACTGAAAGTATAAAGAACATAAAAAATGAAATGGCAGGTTTAACGTATCACTAATTATGTTGAATGTAAATGACATAACTACAGCATCTAAAAGACAAAACTGAAATGTGAATTATAAAACATGACCCAACTCTAAAAATAGGTAAAGTATGCAAATAATCAAAAAGAAAGCAGAGGCAGCTGTAATAATATCAGATAACGCAGTCTTTAGAACAAGGAAAATTACAAAGAAAGAGAGTGGATATTACATACTGATAAAAGAATAATCTAACCAAAAGACAGAAATCCTAAACATGACACAGCAAATAACAAAACTATAAAATGTGTGCGGCAAAACCCACAGAAATGAAAACAAAAGTATAAATCCTGTTCTTACATTTGGAGATATCCAAACCCTCTCTAATCAATTTATAGAAAAATCAACAGAAATCAACAAGGACACAGAAAAACTCAACAATACCATCAATGGAACAGATCCTCTGTTTTTGAGAATATTATACTAGAATGCACATTATTTTCAAGTATCCATGACTATTATTCCAAGGTAGGCCCTATTCTAAAACAGAAAATATAACCTACAATTTTAATCTAATTTAAATTATATAGAAGTATGCTCTTTGAACGACGATAGAATCAAGCTAGAAATCAAGAGAATGATTTAGAAAACAAAAACAAGCAAACACAACTTCATATCCTTTGGAAATTCTAATAGCCATATTTGTAAATAATGCATGGGTAAAGAAGAGTTTTCAAAAATGTACATTTATTAAAATGAAAATAAAACTATCAAATTTGTAGAACATGGCTAAAGCAGTGCTAAAGGGAAAATTTATAGCTCTAACATAAGAACTTAGAAAAAACAGCCATTTCAAATAATAATCTAAGCTCCTTCCTCAATTATCTAGGAAAAAAAGATCAAAATAAACTCAAAGTAAGAGAGAAAGGAAATAACAAACCGAAGAACAGAAATCAATGACTTTGGGAACTGAAAACTCAATGAAACCAAGAGCTATTTTTTTAAAAGATCAGTAAAATTAACAAACAGCAAGACTAAGAAAGGAAAATATGTGAAAATACACAAATTACCAATATTGTTTGTGAAACAAAGGATACCACTAAAGACCTTGGAGATATACCAAAAGATTACAGAAATTCTATGAATCATTTTACAATTATAAATTTGACAGCTTAGAGGAAATGGATTCCTTTTAAAAAAATATATGAACCATCACTACTCACCCAATATGAAATAGAGTATAATAGCCCTGTACCCCTAGACCTAATAAGGGTATTGAATTCAACTCTAAAAATATTCAGTTTCAAAGGCCTTATAGAAAGAGTTAATATTGCTTATTTAATAGATTTGAACTAAAGAATCACCAAGAATCACCTGACATTCTTCAGTAATCTATGTTATTTCATTTTTTTTATTGTAAACAAATGGGATACTCAAAGGACTTAAAATCACCATACTACAGAGATACAGCCACATCAATGTTCATAGCTGCTCAATTCACAATAGCCAGATTGTGGAACCAACCTATATGTCCTCCAATTGATAAACAGATAAAGAAACTGTGATATATATATATATATATATATATATATATATATATATATACATACACACACACACACACACACACAATAGAATATATGGATTATATATACACATACGTACAAATACAATGGAATATTACTCAGCCATAAAGAATGATAAAATTATGGCATTTGATATTTCATTTTTTACCAATATTTTTTCCATGTTTTTAATTGCTACATATTTGTATATAATGATGGTATTTGTTACATTTTCATTTATGGACACAATATAGCATTAAAATTTGGCTAATATCACTCCCCAGCTCTTCTCATCCCACACCTGTCCCTTTCCTTCTACTGATCTCCTTTAGATTTTCATGAGATCCACTCCAACTTTCTTTCCCTTTTTCCTCTCTAGCTTTCACATATGCAAGACCTTCTGAGTTTGATTTGTTTCACTTAACAGAAAGGTCTCCAGCTTCATTCATTTTCTTGTAAATGACATAATTTTGCTTTTCTCTATGGCTGAATAAAATTCATTTGTGTATATAAGCCACATTTTCTTTATCCATTCATCCACTGATGGTCAACTAGGCTGGTTCCATAGTTTGGCTATTTTGAATCGTGCTGTTATAAACGTGGGTATACATGTACCAGTATCGTATGATGACTTCAATTCTTCAGGATAAGTATCAAAGAGTGGTATAACTGGGTCATGTGGTGGTTCCATGCCTGATCTTTTAAAGAATTGCCATACTGATTTCAATAGAGATTGTACTAAATTTACAATCCCACCAGCAGTGCGAAAGTGTTCCTTTTACTTTGCATCCTCTCCACATTTTTTTAACCTGTATTTTGATGACTGCCATTCTGACTAGTGTGAGATGAAATCTCAGTTAGTTTTGTTTTGCATTTCCCTAATTGCTAAGAAGTTGAACATTTCTTTATATATTGGTTGGTCATTTATATTTCTTCTTTTGAGAAATGTCTTAATTCATTTGCCCATTTATTAATTAGGTTATTTGATCATTTGGTGTGAAGTTTGTTGAGTTTATTATGTATTCTAGATATTAAGTCTCTGTCAGGAAAGCAGCTAGAAAAGATTTTCTCTTATTCTCTATATTCTCTCTTCACATTTCCAAATATTTCCTTTGCTGTGCTGAAGCTTCAAAATTTGATGCCATCCAATTTATTAATTCTTGGCATTACTTCCTGGGCTTTAGGAGTTCTCTTAAGAAAGTCACTGCCGGTGATCCAAGATGGCAGAATAGAGGGTGACTGCATCTCCTGTCGCTCCAGAACCCAGGATTCAAGAAGGGGGGCATTGAGAGACTCAGACTAAAATAGAGCCACGGGGTGAGTCTCCCCCACGGGGTAAAGCTTGGTCCGGGTGGCAGGCCTGGACAGGGGCGGCTTCTCAGAGCAGGGCAGGGCAGCTAGAATCTTCCCCAGGTAGCCCTGCTCCCTCTGGCAGTGGGCTCCTTCCATACGGACAGCTTCTTGGAGCAGGCCCCCCAGTGAGAGCCTTTCTGCACAGAACCAGATCCAAGTCCCGGAGCCAGCAGCGAGCTCCGGCCTGCAGGCAGCTTCAGGGACCAGGACAGGGCAGCCAGGGACTTCCCCAAGCAGCCCTACTCTCTCTGGCAAGTCTACAGAGTGGGAAAATATCTTTGCCGCTCATACTTCAGATAGAGCGCTAATTTCCAGAATACATAAAGAACTCAAAAAACTCTACACCAAGAATACAAATAATCCAATCAACAAATGGGCTAAGGAAATGAACAGACATTTCACAGAATAAAATTCACAAGCAATCAACAGATATATGAAAAAATGTTCAACATCTCTTGTAATAAGAGAAATGCAAATCAAAACTACCCTAAGATTCCATCTCACCCCAATTAGAATGGCGATTATCAAGAACACAAGCAACAATAGGTGTTGTCAAGGATGTGGGGAAAAAGATACACTCATACATTGCTGGTGGGGTTGCAAATTAGTGCAGCCACTCTGGAAAGCAGTGTGGAGATTCCTTAGAAAGCTTGGAATGGAACCACCATTTGACCCAGCTATCCCACTCCTTGGCCTATACCCAAAGGAGTTAAAATCAGCCTACTATAGAGATACAGCCACATCAATGTTCATTGCTGCTCAATTCACCATAGCCAGATTGTGGAACCAACCTAGATGTCCTTCAATTGATGAATGGATAAAGAAACTGTGGCACATATACGCAATGGAATATTACTCCACCATAAAGAATGATAAAATTATGGCATTTGCAGGCAAATGGATGAAACTGGAGAATATCATGCTAAGTAAGATAAGCTAATCTCAAAAAACTAAAGGACGAATAATCTCACTGATAGGCGGATGAGGACATATAATGTGGGGTGGGAGGCGTTAGCATTAGGGTTAGGATTAGGTTTAGGTTTAGGGTTAAGAAGGGGGGCAAGAATGGAGGAAGGAAGGACTGTATAGAGGGAAAAGAGTGATGGGAGGGGTGGGGGGAAGGAAAAAAATAATAGAATGAATCAAACATTACCTTATGTAAATTTATGATTACACAAATGGTATACCTTGACTCCATGTACAGAGAAACAACATGTATCCCATTTGTTTACAATAAAAAAAGTTGAAAAAAAAATAATTTCAAATCACAGCACAACTAATTTTTTTTTTTGCAGTGCTGGGGCTTGAACCCCGGGCTTTGTGCTTGCAAGGCAGGCACTCTACCAACTGAACTATATTCCCATCCCAAGCACGACTAAATTTGAAGACGGTTCCTTCTCAGTATTTGTTCTTCTAAATAGCTCCACCATCTAATGGAATTGTCAAACCCCCCAAAAGTTCCCATAAAATTGCAGAAAAAACTCTGGCCAATGTCAAAAAAATGGATCAAAATCTGAGAGGTTGTCTTTTTTAACTGACAAATTATCACAGGTCACATGCTGGGATCAGAAATGGACAGACTAACTGTAAAACAGAATGAGGCACATGAAGAAGACAAGCTTAGCTCCACCTCCCAGGTTCTTAAACAGATAACTGATGACTATTCTTGGCCTGGATGCCTTCCATTTCTGAAAGATTGTCGAGTACCTGTGAACCTCATTCACCTAGAATAAGGTGCTATTCACCTTATTCACCTAGAAATAATATTCACCTAGAAATAATGCAGTAATTCATTTTAGTTCTTGGAAAATGGAAAACTCAGTACCTGCCTGATCCAAAAACTCCACTTTAAAATAGATAAGTTGTCACTCAACTTTAAAATATACATTCAAAAAGTGCAGAATAAGATACAAATTCTGATAGAAAATCTCTACTACAAAATCTCCAAAGTCTTAAGAAGAAAGCAATGATCCTGTCTTCCTAAGATTATATTTTACACCCCATAAAGAGTCAATTTTGATGACATACAGATATGTTAATATTAGCTGATTCTATACTCCTCAAAGTTTTTCTCAGTTCTCTTGGGTAAAAGTGTTAGTATCTATGGTACCCTATGTCCTTCTAAAAATAGGACTGATGGACTGATAGACTTCCAAAAGAATAAAAGCCAATGACTGTCGATAACATTTGGGAAATGATGCATTTGTTTCCAGAAGGAGATAACTACTAGGAGTAAGAAAGCATTCTATAGGTCATATGCAATTATTAGTACTCAGAATAAGAAAGAGGTCTTCAAAAAAATTTTAGTCAAGAAGAATGCCAAATCATACCTGACTCCACTACAATAGATTTAACATTTATAAAATGAATTTTAGTGAAAAAAAATTGTAGGTAATGATATATCAAAGAACATAAACTTTTCCCCATCTAAATTTGAGTCACATGAAGGTCATTTTCCTCTACCTAGTTGTATGTACATCTAGATGTTATTGAGATTGTGGCTCTGCATTTGAGAAATAATATTACTTTATGTAGTATTCTTAAAAGGCACAGATGTGCACTGCTCCTATATATTTCTTTTAGTACTTTTTTTTCTGGTAATGTTAATGAAGCTGATCCTCTCCTGAACACAAATATTAATGACATTTTTCTGACTCTCTTATAGTACTTACTCCTGTTGAAGGATGAGTTCTGACAACAGAAATAAAAATGTTAACTGTAACTAAAACTTCAAGATGGATAGTTTAAACCTTTACTCTCTTGCTAATAGTTAAGACATCTTGCAATGTCTGAAGGATTTTAAAGTTTCAAAAACTGCTTAGATAAAACTGATAACATTTATTTTAATTTAGTATTTCAGAAGAAACATATTCCTCTGTAATAACAGATGGTTCTTTACTAGCCACAAATTTTTACTAAGGGACTGAATTCCTTAGTTAACACATTTTAGGAAACATACCTGAGCTGAACATATCTGATAAAGATGTAAGATGCATACACATATATAATAAATATTATAGTTACATGTTGCTTTCACTTTTATGTATGATTTAATAACATTATCAGAAGAAATTATGACTATACGCTCTAATAAATGAAAATTAAGAGTTATTAGTGTTTTTAAACCAGCTATCATTTTATTTTATTATCATTTTTAGGTTATTTTCTAAAATGATGTATTTGGTGAACAATTTATTACGAAAGTTTTAAGAATTAACATCACACCATTGCAAAGAGGTTTTAAAATGGTATCTTCTAACACCATAGATGGAAATTATTAACAGTAATCTATCTCTTTTCTAGGCTTACCAAGTCAATCAAAATCAACTAGTAAGCCAGACATACTGGCATACTCCTGTAATCCCATTGGCTCAGGAGGCTGAGGCAGGAGAATTACGAGTTCAAAGCCAGCCTCAGCAAAATCAAGGTGCTAAGCAACTCAGTGAGACCCTGTCTCTAAATAAAATACTAAATAGGGCTTGGGATGTGTCTTAGTGGTCTAGTGTCCCTGAGTTCAATCCCTGGTATCCCCTTCATGCCCCCCCCAAAAAAATCAACCTGTAAAACTGACAATTTGGAAGAGGATAACAGTGATCACAACATTATATTTAAAAATACCCAGAGGGGCACATGTAAAATTCAAGGAAAGTTTGTGAAAATAGACTACTAATTTTAAAGTATATGTATATACATTGAATGGGGTGGGGTCATGCAGACTTTGAGGAAAAATAAAGTTGGAATGAATATATTTGAAGCATGTTTGAACAATAAATTCTCTGCTTTGACTTCTATATTTCCCTTTCCCCTAAAATACAAATCATAAAGATTTTTCCATAAAACCCTTAGCTTTCTTCAGACTTGATTTGAAGTCTATTTCAAACTTATTTCCAGATTTAAGTTTTTACAATGTCTTTTGTACAGTATAATTAATGTACAATGTCTTTTGTACATTAATAACAGCGTATGCTGAGTACATGAAAATGAGACTTTTTCCCCAGTCAACTCACTCAAGATTACACCAGAGAATCCTTGATATCATAATTTGCATATATTTATCCTTATAAATAAAATGGTTTTGTAATATGAACTCAATGAGAACATCTTTTTGTGTTCCCAGAATGACCTAGGGTCCTAGCATACAATATATATATAGTATTTCATCAACGACATTTCATATTTTTAATGTCTCAGAAATATGGGTTCCTCTTAAAAAAACACACCTATTTTAACTGGTAATATTATTTTCTTAATAAAACACAAAATTGTGCTATTAACAAATGATTGTGTTTTAGAATAGGTTAAATACAACATTAAATTTAGTTGAACTGGATTAAATAGGTGAACTGTGTTTTCTCCTGCTCCCTTTTTATTATCTCACAATAAACAGAAATTCACGGTTTTTAATGTACTATTTTACATGTTTTTTGTTGATGCTACTGTTGTTGCTTAGGCCTTACATTATCATATGTGAATTTACTGATTATAACTTTTCGACTTAAGAATTACCTAAGTATGTGGATGAAAAATGATGTAGAAGTTTAATCTGTCTTCTAATTTCTTCATTTATTCTTGCCTTCCAAAGGGATTGTAAAGGTAAAAAATAGAAAATGAGATCTAACCTTTTAACAATTTTTTCAGTGTTCATTGTGATGTACTGTAAAATCACAATATTGTATAAAAGGTCTCTAAAACTTCTTCAGCTTGCTAACTGAAGCTTTGTACCCACTGAATAGCAACTCTACTTTCTCTCTCCTCTGCTACTGGCAACTACCATTTTACTTTCTATTTCTGAGTTTGACTACCTTAGATACCTCAAACAAAGAAAGGGAATCATACAGTATTCGTTTTTCTGTGACCACCTTGTTTCAGTTGGCATATTACCCTTAAGGTTTACCTATGTTGTTGCATGACAGTATTTTTTTTTTAAAGCTGAACAGTATTCCACTGTATGTAGCCAATCTTTGATGGATATTTAGATTGCTTTCATGAATTATCTACCTAGAATAATGAAGCAACGAAAAAACATGGGAGTTCACATATCCCTTAGGAATTCTGATTTCAAATCTTTTGGATAAATAACTAGAAATGGGATGGTGGATTATAAGGACAGTTTCTATTTTTAAGAAAATTTGTTTTCTAGAATGCTTATACTATTTCACAGTCACACAATAGTATATAAGGACTTCAATTTCTCCATACCCTCACAAACATTTGCTATTTTATTTTTTATAGAAATACTCAACTTTTTAAAATTTTTTTATTTGTTCTTTTTAATTATACATGACAATAGAATATATTTTGACATATCATATATGTGAAGTAAAACTTACCATTTTTATGATTATACATGTATTCATATACGAATATAGGAAAGTCATGTCCAATTAATTCTACTTTTTTTTATTATTCCCATTCCCCCTCCCTTCCCTTCATTCTCTTTTCTCTAATCTAGTGAAATTCTTCCCCATCACAACCACCACTTATTGTGAGATAATAGTCACATATCAGAGAGAACATGTAGCTTTTGGTTTTCTGGGATTGACTTATTGAACTTGGACTCCAACTCCATCCATTTACCAGAAAATGCCATAATTTTGTTCTTCTTTATAGCTGAGTAATATTCCATTGTGTATACACACATAATTCATTCATCTGTTGAAGGGCTTCTAGGTTGGTTCCACAGCTTAGTTATTGTGAACCAAGCTGCTATAAACAGTGATGTGGCTGTATCACTATAGTATGCTGATTTTAAGTCCTTTAAATACATGCCAAGGAATAGGATAACTGGGTCAAATGGTGGTTCCATTCCAAGTTTTCTAAGGAATCTTTGCATACTGCTTTCCAGAGTGGTTGTACCAATTTGCAGTCCCACCAGCAACGTATGTGTACCTTTTCCCCCATATCCTGGTCATCATTTATTGTTACTTGTATTCTTGCAAATTGCCATTCTGACGAGTGACACAAAATCTCATTGAAGTTTTAATTTGAATATCTCCAATTGCTAGTGATGTTGAACATTTCTTCTTCTGTGAAGTGCCTACTGAGTTCTTTTACCCATTTACTGATTGGGTTATTTGCTTTTTGGTGTTAAGTTTTTTGAGTTCTTTACATATTCTGGTGATTAATGCTCCGAGGTGGAGTTGGCAAAGATTTCCTCCAAGAAAAAGGTAACTTAACAGGCATGAGGTGATATCTCTCTGTGGTTTTGATTTCCATTTCCCTGATGATTAGCATCACTGAATATATTTTAATATACTGAATTGCTATCCAACTGCTTTCTTCAGTGAAATGTCTATTCAAGTTGGCAGCCTATTTTTTATATTAGTTTTTGATTGGTTGGTTTGTTTTTGCTGAATTACGAGAGTTGCTTATACATTCTGGAGATTAATCTTTTATCAGATACATCATTTACAAATATTTTCTCCTATAGGTTGCCAATTCCTCTATAGTAACCTTCACTGAAAAGAATCTTCTTAATTTAATGTATTTCTGCTTGTCTATTTTTGGTTTTGTTCCCTCTGCTTCTGGTGTTATATATAAGAAAACCATTTCCAGGGTCAATGTCAAGAAACCTGTGTTAGTACAGAAGTTTTACAGTTTCAAGTCATATGTTAAAATCTTTAAATCAACTTTGAGTTGATTTTTGTATAAGAGAATAAACTGATTTCATTATTTTACACGTGGTTACCTGGTTTTCCCAGCACCATTTGTTAAAGAGACTATCCTTCCCTTAGTGTATATTCTTGGCATTTTTGTTGATGATCAGTTGACCATACACATAGGTTTATTTCTGGGCTATTTTGTTTCACTGATGTATATCTGTCTTATGCTAGTATGACACAGTTTTTATTACTGTAGCTTTATAATATATTTTAGAATCAGAAAATGAGAAGCTTCCACATTTTTCTGGGATTCTCTGTGATTCCATATGAATTCTGGGATTTTTATAGACTATATTGAATCTGTAGATCACTATGAGTAGCATAGACCTTTTAACAATATTAAGTCTTCCAATCCATGAGCACATAATATCATTCCTTTTATTTTTATCTTCTTTAATTTCTTCCAGTAATATTGTGTATTTTTCAGTGTGCAAATCTTTTGCTTCCTTGGCTAAATATTCCTAATCATTTTCTAGTTTTTGATGCTACTGTAAATGGCACTGTTTTATTTTCATTTGAAATTATTTACTGTTAATATACAGAAATGAAAATCAGAAAACTGATTTTCATATGCTGATTTTCAATCTTGCAACTTTCTTGAACTCATTTATTATTTCTTAAGGTATTTGTGTGTGGGGGAGGGTACATGACGTGATCATGCCCTCTGCAAACAAAGGCAATTTTATTTCTTCCTTTCTCATTTGGATGCCTGATTTATTTTTCTGGCCTAACTGCTCTAGGTACTATGTTGAAGAGAAGTGAAGCATGTGTGTACCTTGTCTTTTTCTTGACATTAGAGGAGATGCTTTCAGTTTGAATATCAGGTGTTATATAAACTGTGGGCTTTTAATACACAGTCTTCATTAAGTTGAAGTAATTTTCTCTCATATCTAGGATGAGTATTATTTCATGCAAGTACTGAATTCTGTTAAATGCTGTATCTGCATCAAATGAGGTGGTATGATTTTTATACTTCATTGTATTAGGATGGTGGAACAAACTGATTGATTTCATATGTTGAAATATCCTTCACCCCAGAAATACATTCCATTAGATCATGGTGCACCATTATTTTAATGTGCTGTTGAATTCAGTTTATTCATTTTTTGTTGAGGATGTCTATGTCAATGTTCATTAGGGATACTAGTCTGTAGTTTTCTATTTTTTTCCGTCTTTGATTTTGATATAGTAATGATACATTCACAAAATTAGTTTGGATATGTTCCCTTCTGAAAAGGGAACATTTTTTGAACTCTTTTTTGGAGAGTTTGAGAAGGATTGACACTAATTCTTCTTTAAATATTTGGCCAAATTCACCAGTAAAGTCATCTGGTCTTGAGTCTCTCCCTCTTTTGGAGATTTTTTGATTAATGATTCAATCACCTTGTAAGTCTGATCAAATTTTCTATTTTTTCATTCTTATGTTTACATTATTCTTTGGGAATCCTTTATTTTCTGTGGCATCAGATGTAATATTTCCCCTTTCAATTCTGATCTTGAATTTTTTTTCTTTGTCGGGCTAAAAGTCAATTTTATTTATCTTTTCAAAAAAAGTTTTTTCTCTCAATGTTTTACTGTTCTTTGTTTTATTTATTTGTACTCTGATCTTACTTACTTACTCCCTTCTCTCTACTTTGGAATTGTTTAGTTCCGTAATTCTTTGTAAATTAGGTTATTTGTGATCTTTCTCCTTTTTCTAACATAGGTGCTTATTACTATACAGCTCTCTCAGAACTGCTTTTGCTGCATCTCATAAGCTTTAGTATGTTGACTTTCATTTTTGTCTCTAGATATTTTCTAATTTCCATTTTGATTTCTTCTTTGACTCACTGGTTAATAGACATTATTTAATATCCCTACATTTATGAATTTCTTAATTTTCCTGTTACAGTTTTCTAGTTCCATTCCATTGTAGCTGGACATAACACTTGGTATATATTCAATCCTAAATTTACCGACTTGTTTACTAACCTAACATGTGACCTACTCTGGTGAATGTACTGTGTATATTTGAGAAGATCATGTTAATAGTCTCTAGTTATAATGAATGTTCTCCCAGACACAGTGGCACATGCTATAATTCACAGGTGGAGGATCAGAAGTTCAAAGCCAGCCTTTGCAACTGAGTGAGACCTTGTCCCAAAAGGAAAAAAAAAAAAAAAGGGTGCAGGGAGAGCCTCGGGATGTTGCTCAGTGGCCCAGTGGTTACGCACCACTGGGTTCAATCCCTGGTACAAAAAAAAGAATGTTCTGTATATGCCTATTAAGCTCAATTGGTCTATAGTTTTGTTAAAATGTTCTGCTTTATTTAATTTTCTGTGTGGACGTTCCATCTATTATTTTACATGATATATGGAAATTTTCTGCTGTAATTATGTGGCTTCATATTTCTTCCTTCATATATATATATCTGCAATGTTTGTTTCATATACTGGGAGCTCTGATGTTGGCTGGATATATAATTATTATATTTTCCTGGTGAATTGATCCTTTTACCATTATAAGCTATCCTTTTTCTGTTGTAATAATTTTTGACCTAGAAGTCTATTTTACCTGATATAAGTGTACTGCTTGTGCTTTCTTTGGTTATCTTCTTATTTGTTTTCACTCAATCATCTATGTATTTTGATTGCAGAATTTAATCCATCTATAATGTAAGGAGTTAGTGACTGGGAAGGATATGTGGTCATTTAGTACTTTTCTATGAATACTGCAAGTCTTTTGTTCCCTTTTTTTTTCTTTCTTGCTATCTTCCTTTATGTTTGGATGAAGTTTTATAATGATAAAACTCATTTCTAATTCCTTTCTCATTTTCTTTTGTGCATTTTTTACAGGTAATATTTTTGTGGTTGTCATAGGGTTTATATAAAACATCTTATAATAACAACCTATTAATCTCATAACCGCTTAATTTATGCCACATAAAAAATTCTATACTTTTACTTCTTCTCCCAGCATACTTTTTATTGATATTATAATTTGCATCTTGGTATATTTCGTATCCATTAACATATTTATATAGCTACAGTTATTTCAAATTATGTATCAGATTTAAAATCATTCATCCTGTAATAGTACTGATAGAATACTGAAATATTCTTTATCTGTTTACATATTTCCCTTTACCAGCAAATTTTATATTTGCTTATGCTTTCATGTTGCTGTTTGGCATCCTTTTTAAATTTTTTTTTACTGTCTTAAACTGGACTTCTGAATCTAAATACCATATTTATTTCATAAATTAAAATTGCTGAAGAATATACATCAGTGTTATTTAGCAATTACAAATCAGAATTAAGATTCTGTTCAAAGACTTGGGGTACTGAAATAGCCATGTTCCTGCAACTAATAGGGAGTTCTAGTCCATAAAAAGTCCACCAGTGCTTGATGTAGCTCAGTGGTAGAAGCCCTGAGTTCAATCCCCAGCTCCAGGGGAAAAAATAAATAAACTATATTATATAAAAGTCCACCAGTTTTAATACCTACCAGTTCCTTTGCTTAGATACGGGGGCTTAAAGAATTTCACAACACCATAGACATTGACAATTGTACCACCTCTAAGTTGATTAAGGGGTGTATATATATAATTTGTTGCTGGAACCTGAAGAAAAAAAAAGACAGTGATTATGTTATTAAGTATTTATTTTTTAGAATCATATGATCACAGTTATAACTTAGCAAATATACATAACTGTATATTTTCCTTTTAAGTATCTAAAAGAAGATACAACTTTAAAAAAGAAAATGTGCAGTTTATAAAGTTTACTATATAAATCAACTAGTGTTCTTTAAAATAACTTGTTATTTTAAATGGTGTAATTAGCACACTAGTCCATAAAAGTATAGCCAGTGTACAATTTTTTTGAAACAATATAGTTCTTCAAAAAGAAAATAGAAAACAATATATTAAAGTATCAGTAATTAATGTATAAACTGAAGCTACAAAAGAAAATAAGAAATTCCTAGAAAAAGTGTTTTACTAAAGAGATACAATGAGGCATAAAGCTGGAGATATAGCTCCATGGTAGAGCATGTGCCTAGCATAGGCAAGCCCTTGAACTTGAATCCAGTACCTTCCCTTCCCTTAAAAGAAAATGAATAAACAGATATAGTGAGATGTTTCTTAAAGTCCTGAAAGAGTGGTAAGAATACTGGTCTTGTTAATAAAGAATTCTATGTCTTATAAGTTTAGGAAAAATATTTTGTCTAGGATATTCCCAAGGGTACTAAAGGTTCTGAGGGGCCCTTCAGTTGTTCAATCATTTTACTCTAATACTTCCCCAAATTATGTGGAAATGAAGTCATAAATGGAAGGTAAAATTCACAGTTTATGTGTATCTATAAAGCATAATCTTAAAAACCATAAACAATGAAGTCTAGTAGAGTGGGGAAAAGGAAACAGGGGATGGGAGGGTAAGGAAGGGAAGGACTAAGGACTGAAGTTGAAGCAAATTGTATTTCATCCTTATATGATTAGGTCAAAATGAAATCAATTATTATGTATAACTACACTGAACTAATTAAAACAAAAAGGACAAAAAAAGTGTTATCAGAAAAAATTCTAAAAAATGTAGTCTATGAAATTTTGAATTTGGTTTGTAACTAACTAATATCAACACTTGTATAATTTCTCTTTCTTTTTCCCCTCTACTATAACAAAGACTTCACATGGACTTAAATATATAGATTTTGGTTCATAATAGTATATTGTGATTAAAAGTGGTAACAAGAAAAAATATTTACTGAAATAACTACATAAGTGTGGGGAAAAAAGAGAAAGTGGTTTGTGAAACTATGTTTGCACATCAAGAGGGATGCTAAATCAGTCCTATAGTTTCAGCTGGGTGGTGCTGTCATCCACCTGCCTCTACCCCAACAGAAAATAAGATTATACATCACTCTGAAAGTGAAATTTTTAAAACTCGAATAAAACTAAATTAATTCATTTTTTCAAGGAAGCTGATTCCTTGAGTCAAACATGGAAGGGAGGGGCTTAGAAACTGCATCAAAGTTTAACACAAAAGAAAACTGTAGCTCATCAATGATGAAAGAACGATGTTCAGCAAAATGAACAGAAAAGAGATGACAATGTGCCTTGGCTGCAAAATGCCTGGACACAATATAGTCAAATACACAGATGAAAGGGGAATGCTAGGACAGCTAATGGAATGATTCGAGTTACTGTACTTGTTAATTCATGACCAAAAACCAACTTATGAATTATAAATTAGGCTTTCCATGTAATCAGATTGTGTGTATATAGCAAGTAAGCTGTATTTTTAATGATATATTTATAAATTGATGTTTCTGCTAATATTCTCTTAAAAGTTTGGATAATGTATTTTTTGGGGTATGGGGGACTGACCCCAGGGGCTCACTGATATACATCCCCAGTACTTTGTTTTTATGAGACAAGATCTCACCAAGTAGATTAGGGGTGTGCTAAGTTGCTGACGCTAGCCTCAAACTTATCATCATCCTGCTTCAGCCTTCCAAGTCGCTGGGATTGCAGGCATGCACCAATGCACCCAGCAGTTAATGAATTCTCAAGTAAGTATGTATTTGGGAAGACAGCAAATAAACTTACATAATAATTCCCAATAAACCTTACTTGCCAGATGCAGTGGTGCATGCCCATCATCCCAGTAGCTCAGGAGGCTGAGGCAGGAGGATCATGAGTTCAAAGCCAGCCTCAGCAAAATCAAGGTGCTAAGCAATTCAGTGAGACACTGTTTTTAAATAAAATACAAAACAGGGCTGGGGATGTGGTTCAGTGGGCAAGTGCCTCTGAGTTTAATCCATGGCACCAAATTAAAAAATAAATAAATAAATAAATAACCTTACCTAAGTAACTAATTTGTCTCCCTTGCTGACAATGAAATATGGCATTCCACAAGAAATGATTACAGAGGAGACACCCAAATCAATTTTAACTTAGGAGACAAATGTATGTTGGAAGGGATATGGTGTGGTTAAGTAAGAAGAGTGGTAAGCAAAGTCTTTCTTAAGGGGATAAATAATGAAATATGGAAGGACAAGAAAGAGAAGGGTACTTACAAGAGATTGCTTATAACATTACATAATTAGGGATCTGAAAATAGCTTGACAAAATTGATACAAATGCTTTTTCTAATATCAATAACAATAAGTATATAATATTTACAGCAAGATACCACCTTCTAGGTTGTTAAGAGGAAACAGTACTTGTTATGGCAATGCCTTTGAACACATTTTATTATTCTACAAATAACTGTAAAAAAATACATCATCACTGTCCAACAGATCCTTTTGTGACAATGAAAATGTTCCACAATATTGTGGCCACTAAGAAATTTAAATATGACTAGTGCAAATTATGAAATGAACTTTTAATTTTAATAGCCACACATGTCTAGCTACTACAGTACTCAATAGCAGAGATCTATACATTCACTAAAACATTCTTCTTAGAAAATTATGGGCCCATACATTAAAAATAATTTAATAGCATTTAAAAAAACATTCAGCATGTAAATCACTTGGTCTTCATTTCACATAGACATTAAAGGTTATTTTATGTTCCAATAGTTAAGAGGTAGCCCATTAGAGAATTAGTCAAGAAAATGTTGAGCACTAGGTTAAAACTTGAAATGAGATTTACAGTATAGGCAGGGAAGGTAACTAATGGATAAAAATCAAGCATAGCAGATAATATAAGCCCAGAGAAAAAAGACACAATAACATCGTAAATTTCCTTCCTTCTTTTCCTTCTTCCTCCTTTCCTCTGCAATGGACCATGTATCATACAGGGTATTGAAAATAAAGAGGTGAATATAACACAACCACTTCTTGTGCTATTGGAAGGACAAACCATAAATTGGGAGAGATGACTTAAATGGAGTAGTCTTAGGAAGTCCCTTTGAGGCAGCAGAGTGTGTGCTTAGAAAATTCCCTTTGAAAAGATATTTACAGAAAGGAACCAATTAAGTAAAGAACAGAATTTGGGCATGAGATAAACAAGAGCATTCTAAGAAAACAAATTTGATATGTCTGAGAATCCAGAAGAAGGTGTACATGACTAGAGTATACCGGGTAAAGTTAATAATACCAAGATTAAGTTGGATAGGAATATAGGGGCTAGTTTATATGTTACCCTTTAGATAATAGAACTGGGACAAATGTTTTTAAATCCTGAAGACAGTACAAGATCAAATAATTGGTGTTATTTGAAAAGGGCAATCCTTCCATTACTATAAAACAATATACTCCATTTCCTAAATTCTAAAAGACTACTGACCCAATGACAGATTAGCCATTAAATAATACATTCTCAGGAAAACATCAAAATCTTCTTAGGAAAATAATAAAAACCTCACCAACAATAACTGGATGCTTTGTTGAAAACAACTGCAAGGTCCAAGCTCAGTATAAAAATGTGAAAATGAGCACTAGAATTGTGAAAATAAAGTCCAATAAATTTGTACTTGATTTACTTAAGAGGCCTGAGCTTTATGAAAAAAAATTTTTGCCAAATTTAGAGACTTTTATTTCTTTCTTATTTGCAGGTTCAAAGATGTACCAAGTATTTGAAGTTGATCAATCTATAACAATTTTAGGAAATAAAAACACCAGGGCCAATTCACGTTCTAAAAAAGCTTATCTACCCTCTTATGATTAGTTTCCCCCAAAGACAAACTTTAATTATATTACTATTCCAAATTCAAAACCTATGTCTCGTATTCTTTTTTTTTTTAAGAAATAAAGTCTCTATTCTCTATTTGCCTGTCTTTAAGTGAAGGTTTAAAAATATAGGCAGAACATAAATGTTAAATTAAATTTTAACAGATTCACTCAGTCATAAGTAGCCTGCCTGTAAAATGGGAACCTTCCTACTTCTGTAACAAAATTCTTTAAGAGTGAAAAAAATGGTATGAAAAAAGAAAAGCAAAATGTATCACAAATATAAAGAACAACTTTACTTAAAATTATATAATTTGTCAAATCACAATTCAGCACATAATAATCCATTTATATATAACTTGATGAAAAAGATTCTTCCTATGATTTAAAACTATCAAAAATATTATTGTTTTCCTATAGTAAAAATCTTTTTAAATTTAATTTTCTTGTGTAAATATAGCTTATACAAACTATTAGTAAATACTGCAGATAATACAATAAGCAGATATTAATTACTAAGTATATAATTGAGATATAACAATATCTGATATTAAAAAAATTGCATTTTCCCATGGTACTGATATTATTTCAAAATCAGACTCTCATGGTACTGATACTATTTCAAAATCAGACTATAAGCTAGACTAATTCAAAATCAAACCCTAAAGGAGATATGACTAAAAATTAGATATAAATATGTCTGTGCATATCGCTGTGCATGTATATGTGGATGCAGGTGTTATGTATTCTAAAATATCATCTTACCAAAGACATTGATTCCGTAGAAAAATCTCTCACAGATTTGACATAAACCTGAAAAAAGAGAGAGGGTTTAGTTGTATGCAAACTATCTGCAGTGTGCTTACAGACCTTAAACTGTGGTAACATAATACACTTAACACTATAATATTCAAAATCACTAAAATGATAAGAGCTATAGATTATATATTAAGATACATGTCAGGCATGGTGGCTCATACCTATAATCCCAGCAGCTCTGGAGGCTGAGGCATGAGCATCACAAATTCAAAGCCAGTCTCAGTAATTTAGCAAGATCCTTTCTCAAAACTTAAAAAAAATTAAAAAGGGCTGGGGATGAAATTCAGTGGTTAAGCACCCCAGAGTTCAATCCCTGATACCAAAAAAAAAAGGTAGCACATACAAAGTTTTCTAAGACACAAATAAAAAACTTTAAAAAATGTTAAGTTCTAATGAAAATGCAGTTTAAAAAAACTTGGACATGAAAATCAAAGTACACCAATATTTAGTTCTTGGGAAAGAATATAAAAGAACACAGAATTCTCAGCCCAAAGGAAATGAAAAATCAGAATTGGTGTTCAAAACTTCTACATAGAACCCTGAACTTTACAGAAGGAAAAAATAAAAGAAAAGTAGCAATGATCACTTTACCTGTAAATCTCACTCATATTGAACCTAATTTATTAATTTTAATATCAAATAAAGTCACCCATAGCCCCTGAAATGCTTTGTGCATACTAGGAAAAAAGACAATCAAACAATTGCATAATTTGGTCAATATATGATTTTGACCAAAGAGGTAGCTTTCCAGCATGTGAAGGAGAAAGGAGGTCAAGAGAAAGAAGATAATGGCCATTTCCACAAAGAATAATACAGGAGAGTATCTGTTTTGCCTAATTGATTTAAAGTGCAATCAAGTCAACTATCAAGAGTGCCCAATAGGATAATTACAAAGAATAGGATAAGGTCTTGAATGTCTATGCAGTTTTATAAGTTTCATTAATAAATGCAATCATATGTCAATCAGAATACGTCAGTCAACAAGGCAACAAGGGACTACATATATGATGGTGGTCCTGTAACACTGCCTTATGACATGGTAACAATATTAGCTTGTGAAAGTACATTCTAGGATGTTTATATAACCATGAAATCACCTAATAATGCATTTCTCAGAACATACTCCCATCATTAAGAAATACATGACTGTGTCCATATAGTACCTTCCTTTTTCAGAGTAATTCTAAATATTTCAAATTTTTTAAAACTTGTAATAGTCAACTGTTGAGACTCAAATAGCTTACATATCATATTTCTATGGATCCTGTACATATGTTCAGATTAATAAATTTGTACATTTTTTTCTCCTGTTAATCTGCTTGCTTGTTTCAGCAGACTCAACCACTGAAACTTCAGAAGTTCAAGCTTTCTACACAATTCAGTCAGACTAATTTATCTGCAGTTTTTCAAAAATACCACATCCATCCCATTACTTCACCTAAGTGAAGCTATAATACACATGGTTAGAGAATAAATGTTGCACACTTACATAAACAGTTGATTTGAAGTTTTTAAATGCTTTCAAAAATACACAATGTTTAGTATTTTTGCTCTTAGGTGAAGATTCTGACAAAACAATAAATCTAGCCATTGCAATGGTGTCCTGCATAGGAAAAAAAAGTTTGTTATACAATTACTAAATATCTATAACCCTGAATGTTATATAAATCATTATATTACTTAAAAACAGGAGTTGGGGAGATAGCTCAGTTGGTAGAGTGCTTGCTGCACAAGCACAAGGCCCTGGGTTCAATCCCCAGCACTGCCCTCCACAAAAAAAAAAAAAAAAAAAAAAAAAAAAAAACAGGAATAAAATAGAAAACTGCTTAACCTAAATTGATTTCATGTTTATTGAATATATGATTTAAAACTAGACTCTCTTCTGACTCTCAACTTCTACAGCCAAAAGGTAGCCATAGAAATGTATAATGCCCCACTTCATGGCCCAGGAAAACACTAACAAAATCACTCAGAAGACTGTTTAGTGGAACTTAAAAATCATTATTTATCTTAGTTTATATAAATATATAAATATATAAGCACAAGATAAGAGATGGTTTAGCAGTATTAAAAATAATATTTGAACAAAAATAAATTTCAAGATATTACACTGAGAAAGGCATATTTTTAGTGCAAAAACTCCATATTACTACAAGATACATGTGTATATAAATCCAGAAATGTGACAAAACTAGTAAATTTCCAGTTATACCCAAGTAAGAAGAGATATTTCAAACTTATGTTTGGAACAATAAGAAGTCATTTTCCATTTATTTCTGTATTGCTCTTTGGTTAATTTTTATTTTTCAGATACTGAACTAAAACTGAGTTATGCCTTGTTCATTACATTTATTTTGTTTTCTTATTCTTCTAATTTTAATAACAACTCTTAAGATGTATAAAAAATTACTGGACTTCAGCTGGGCACGGTGGTGCATCCTGTAATCCCAGTTGCTCAGGAGGCTGAGGCAGGAGGATTGTGAATTCAAAGCCAGCCTCAGCAATGGGGAGGTGCTAAGCAACTCAACAAGACCCTGTCTCTAAATAAAACACGCAATAGGGCTGGGGATGCGGCTCAGTGGTTGAGTGCCCCTGAGTTCAATCCTTGGTACCAAAAAAACAAAATTAAATTCCTGCACTTTAGGTCATCATCCTTCAAAAGTTTTAATCTCCACCAAATGAAAGTCTTCTACATTACTACATTTTGCTTTACATATATACAAGGGCCTAATATCAGTCCCCAGAATTTTCTGTTTGGTTTCATAAACTAGGCTCTAAGCCCCTTGAAGAAAAGAGGTTATGTCTTTATATGCCTTCTGTTTACAACGTTTGTCACACTGCATGCAGGCCCTCTGAATCAAATGAAGAATGTTATATTGTTTTTTCTAAAATCTCTTGCTTTAGCCAAGCATTTTAGTTCTTCAAATTCTTGCACTAGTTTTTCTTCTTAAGAGACTACAACATAAAATAACTATAACTCTTCATAGTTAAATTGGAGAAAAATCTCATTAAGATTTTATACTATCTACCATGTTTTAGGAAGTTCAAAAGGGGAATACAATTAACATGCTTCTGGAATAAAGTTTTACAACTGACCTCAGACCAATAAATTTTCTGCTTTCAACTGACCACAGACCAATAAATTCTCTTAAAGGAATACATAAGATTTTAGTTAAAGATTCAAAGTCTATTCAAATAAGTGTGGTTTATCAGTACACACAAAAACACATACACACACACACACCTGTCCCTTATGTTATTCTCTATTTGACTTAAAAACTTTATCAAACATAAACATTATAAGGGAAAAAAATACACCAAAAGCGAAAGATGAGGGAGAGATGAACATTTTGGTCTCAGTTTTTTAGTAAAGAAATATCTTTCATGACGTAGAAAATATTTTAAGAATAAGTGACTAAAAGCTGTGCACCAGTGTTCATTAAAAATTTTCAATATGTCAATATTAGTTGCACATGATTCAGTAAGAAGTTATAATTAATTCTTTCCTGACCATATACTTGACAACACAGAAATTACCAAACTTTTCTTACAAAATAAAAGTTTATTATAAGCACAGATTTGTATTTGAATATGTACACAAATATGCACACACATATATAAATTGTATTGAAGGTCCTCAGTGATGTCACCTCAGCTGACCCTATTTCCAACTACTTTCATTCAATTAAGGACAAACTGGATTCTCTTATCCATCTAGCATTTTTCCACATATATTCTTTGCTTATTCTAAGCCACCATGAATAATAAACAACATTTTCCCATTTGTATATATTTAACCTTATCTGTATTTCAAAGTCTGGGTTATAAATGTTTCTTTCTGATAAGATCTATCTTAAATTACATCTTTCCCAGAAAGAAAAAAAAAATTCTTCTGAATTCTCTCATACAGCATTTAAAAATTCTGTGTACTCTTTTACTTCCTAACTTCAAACTTTTCTCAACACCTCTAGTGCCATGTTAGAGCCCGTTAAGCTCTTTAAAACTAAAAATAATGTACTATCCCAGGTGTACATCCCATGTGTAACTGACAGGATTCTATTCACAGCAGTCAACAAAGCTATTAAATGAGTTAATATTGGTAAAAACTGAAAATCTTAAGAGGAGAAAAAGGAGGAGAAAAAAATGGCTCTTCAACTCTAGTTCCCATGAATCCACACATATTTTTATATTTATTCAAATAAATAGAACATAAGATATTTAATATTACAAAATATTAGTTTGTATAAATACTCAAGATTGAATTGAAAATGAGATTTAAAATGTAGTATTAAAACTCTAAGTTTCTGAGAGGTCCACACCAAAAAAGTATAGGAATTACTTAGTTTGATACCAAGAGGACATTCTGATGTATCAGAGCAGTTATCTCAATCTGTTGAAAAAAGTGTTAAGAAATCAGCTTGAGAAGAATACCATGTTACTAAAATTGACAAGGTTTATCGATGCCTATGCTGAAGTTATAAACATCCACTCAAGTGTAACTAAAATCTAGAGGTGTTGTTACCTTTTCATGCCTGTTCCATCCTTCACTGTGCCTCAGGAAGAGTGATTCCTTGTCACTGAAAAATTCCCTGTTTAGTTCAGCCAAGAGGAATATTTACTGCAAACCAGTTTCAGGGGGAAAAAAAAAGAATGAAAACAGTATACGTGTTCTTAACATAAAAGAAATGTTCATTAAAAATCAATAATTTAACAGGCCAAAAAAAAAGAGCATACATACTGTATGAGCCCATCTATATGACCTTCTGAAAAATGTAAAACTATGGAAACAATAGAAAGATGAAAACATAAGTGGTCAGAGATTCGGGGAAGGAAGAGATGATTAGACAGAGTACAGAAGATTTTTTGGCATTGAAAATCCTCTGTAGATACTATGATGGTAGATAGTATTTATAACCCAGACTTCCATTTCACAGGCTTTCTCTTCATTTTAATTTGATGTCATCCCACTTATTGACTTGGTTTTATTTCTTGAGCATTAGGCCCTGTCTTGTTAAAAAAGTTGGTGTCTGCACTGATATGCTGGAGTTTTGATCATGTGTTTTCCTGTAACGGTTGCAGTTTCTAGTATAATTCCTAGATCTTCGACTCAGGTTTTTTTATGCAGGGTGAAAGAGATGTAGTTCCATTTTTCTAGATAAAGACATCCAGTTTTGCCAGCACCATTTCTCAAAAAGTCTACCTTCTTCCTACACTGCTTTTGGCTCCTCCATTGAGTACCAGATGATATGATTGTATTTATGGGGATTTGTCTATTTTTCTATTCAGTCTAATTGATCTTCATGTTTGTTTTGATGCCAATACCACACTGCTTGGGTTACTATACTCTGAGATCTGGTATCGTGATGCCTTCAGCATTGTTCCTCCTACTCAGTAGTGGCTTTGGCTATTCTGGGTCTCTTTACCTGTCCTCAAATTACTCATGAAATACAAAGGGGGAAGGAACACTGACAAATTCATTCAAAGAAAGAAAAATTCAGACCAATATCATTGATGAATATAGTTGAAAAAAACATGTAATAAAGTACTGACAAACCACATTAAAAAATACATGAAGAAGGGCTGGGGACCAGCTCAGTTGGTAGAGTGCTTTTCTCACATGCACAAGGCCCTGGGTTCAATACCCAGCATCCCCCGTCCGCCAAAAATCTGTGTATCTCTCTCTCTCTCTCTCTCTTTATTATATATATATATATATATATATATATATATATATATATATATAAAACAGTACACCATAATTGATTCATTCCGGGATGCAAAGTTGGTTCAACATACACAAATCAATAAATATAATGCATTACATAAATACAAAAACCATCTCGATACACTCTGAAAAAGTATTGGGCAAAATCCAGCTTCCATTCATGTTAAAAATGTTGGAGAAACTAGGGATAGAAGGAACTTACTCCCACATTGTAAAGGCTACATACAATAAACCCAAGGTTAACAAATATTTAACAGAGAAAAACTGAAAGAATTTCCCCTAAAATGAGGAACAAGACAAGAATGTTCACTCTCACCACTCCTATGCAAAACAGTTCTTCAAATGAGCCAGAACAATCAGGAAAGAAAAGGAAATTAAAGGGATGCAAATACAAAAAGAAGTCAAATTATCTATTTGCTAGTGACTTGGTCCTTCATTTAGAAGACCCAAACAACTCAACCAGACTTATAGAGTTGATAAAATCAGCAAATTAACAAGATACAAGATAAACATAAGTAAATTAACTGCTTTCCTATACTCCAATAATTAATCCACTAAAAAAGAATGAAAATTAACTCATTCACAATAACCTCAAAAAAAGGCCATACTACCAAAAGCATTATACACATTCAATGCAATCCCCACCCCATCAAAATACCAATGACATTATTCACCTCTTTACTAAATTTCATTCATATTCTCTCTCCCTGTCTTTCTCATTCCATCATTTCTGAGGAATATCTTTCTTCAACAAATTACATCTCAGGTCTTCTTACATACTGAATTCTAATAACTCAAAACAGTCATCTCAAATATTAATTAAACTGATATAAATCCACATCTTCAAAGAAAGGAATAATAATAGTAATAACAACAGGGATTGACTGGAGCTACCCATAACCAAAGTACCCCATCATAAAAGACAGTTTTATACGAACCTGCTTAGAGCTATTAATTCTTAGCATAAATGGCTCAAGTAGGAATGACTTTGTATGGGCATAGGGTTTTTCCTATTTTTCTAGTCCCCTTCCCTGATAAAAAAGATTGCTATGTAACACTTTTTAGTAGATTTGTCTCTAGAATTTCTCTCTCACACCAAGAACATTAAAAACATATCTCAATGAGAATCTTCAAACTTGTATCTAAAGCTACTCTAGTTTTCATCCTGGGAGAAATGGTCTGATGACCTGTCCCATGAGTTTTAAGACATGAACTATATAGCAACTACATGACTTTCCTCAAATTCCAAAGAGAGATTTTAAGATATACCACTGGTTTAATAACAGATTTGCACAAGGAAAAATACTGCTATACTGATTCTCCTTTTGTTTGTTCAAAACAAAAATTAGGAAAAAATTAATTTATTGCCTCTTTATAGAAGCATCAGCAAAACAGAATAGATTAAAACTTCATTTTAGCAATATACCCACAACATTCTTGTACATGGAAAATAAAATAAAGCAAAAACCCAAAGTTTCTTTGAAATGGATCTTTAATCTAGACTTTAAAGTCAGGTTTTGCAAAAACAGCATCACTTCGCAAGTATACCGGATGAAATATAAACCACTACAACTTCTGCTACTACAGTACTGTCAAAATAGAATTACCAGATGATCCAGCACAGTCTACATATATACCCAATAGAACTGAAGGTAGGGTCTGAAGAGAGATCTGCATACCACTTATATGAGGAACCCACAGTAGTCAACTTTAAAAAGACAGAAATAAGAATGGCAGGTGCCAGGGCCTGGGAAAGGAAGGAATGAAGAAGGATTGTTTATGGGCATAAAATTTCAGTTTTGCAACATGAAAATAATCCTGGGGATTAGTTGCACAAAAATGAAAATGTATCTGAGACTACTAAATGGTTGGGATGGTAAACTTATGTTGTGTGTACTTACCACAAGTAAAAAAGTTTTGACTTAAAAATTTAAAAATAACATGAAAGTGGTTGAAAACTATCAAAAAAAAAACTACTGAGAATTCTCAACTAATCCAGTACCTATTATACATCTTATTAAATTTCAATGAGGAGACATTTAATGTAACTCAAGGTACATTAATTAACAGGAGGAAAAGCAGAACAAGAAACCAAACTCCTTGGCTGAGGGACCGTATTTTCTTCCTCTGCCTGGTTCTTATAGGGCTGAATCTAATTACATGACAAAAACAATAATAATAACAACTGCCATGTACCAAGTTTCCACTATGTGGTAATCATAGGTATAGTTTATCTCTAATCAGGACAAAAATTCAGAAAGGCAGGTTATTATTATCCTGATCTTAAAGAATGGGGAAAACCAAAAAGGTGAGTAGTGGTAAGGGCTTCGTTCCCAGAATTTAAGCAATGACTCTTGCTCTTGCTGTCTAAAACCTACACTGCAGAGCCTTTGCACTTGCTAATTCCTCTCTAGAACAGCTTACTTCAAATATCTTAGGAATCATTTCTGTCAAGTCCCTGCTCATATGTCACCTTATCAGTCTTTTCTTCATCAAGAGATAAAAAGACATTCCCTCCCCTTCTTATACACCTCATTTCTCTTCCACTGTTTTATTTTCTCCTAAGCACTGTTGCTACTAGAAAAACATACACTTATGTATTTACCTATTTGTCTGTTTTTCTCTACTAGAAGTAAGTTGTTTAAGAACAACTTTGTTCAGACCACTAGTGCTGAGGTAAAGGCTATTTTCTAACAAGTATCAAATAGTGTTGAATAAGTGTGTAAATGACCAACTAAATGTGTACTAATTATCCTATGCATCTTTCTCTAGAAAATTTAGGTATGATCAGTTGTAATATTTAAAATACAGGACTAGTAAGATATACTGTAGATGTTCCAATTTCTACAAAGTTAGCAGCGGGCCACAGCCTCTTAGGACAAGAAACCCACCAGAAGTTAAGCATCATGTTCAGAGGCATAGTCTCTCCTACCATATGGAGCACTCAGGAAGACAGAAGAAAAATCACATCAAGGCTCTGGGAAGGTCTTGGGAAGTTCCAAACAAAGGCATTTACTATCTGCTGAAAAGATTTTAAATATTTTTAACAACCACTACAGTCATATACCTAAGCATACTGGTTAGTCACAACATACTTATCAGTTCTATTACAACTATTCAGATAATTCACCTAGATAAATGCCATAATCCATTCATCCAATTACTAGATATTATAATGACTTCTCAAATCTTAGCTGATGTATGAAGAGAAAAGACAATTTAAAAGAACTGCAAAAAAGAAGTTTAAGTGTGCCCTAAAAGTTAGGAATTAGAGATAATGTGACCTGAGCAAATGAGAACATTCCAAACAATGCCAAAAATCTTCTATACAAGTCACTTACGTATGTGCTCATTTCATTATAACAAAAGTAACAATGATGACAATGAAAAATTTTGTTATTAAAGATGAGATTTTTGACAACCATTTCAGTATAACTTCTAGTTTTTGCTATATCAGCAATTTGCCATACTGCTTCCTTAATTTAGGATACAAAATTTAAAAGCTTAAGAAAAAGTTAAGAGGACAAGAAAGTATTTCAGAATATAATGATAGAGGATTTACTTCCCAAATTTATAATTTTATTATAAATTAATAAATTATAAATTTATTATAAATTAATAATTTTATTATAAATTAATTTATAATTTAATTTCCTAGGTAATACATTTTCTAGTGTCAAGTGAACATGAACCACTTATGTTAAAATAGATTGACAAAATTTATATAGAAATGTAACACTGAAATTGCTGTTTCTATTTACTTAATGTATAAAAATAGGGAGAACTAATATTCGGCATGAACTTAGGGAGATATTATATTTAGGTTGTCTCAAAAGCTGAAAACTAAGTCCCCTACCCCCAACAGGAATACACATATACATGCATAACTAATCAACCCATGTCAGTCTACCAATGCTTTAGTTCTGATCATTCAGGATCCTTCTTCAATTACTGTAAAACCTTCACAGTGTTTTCCCTACCTTGGTCTATCCTCTAACAGAAGAAAAACACTGAAAAATATTTTAAGCTAATAAAGAAAAAAGGAACACTGACTTCACATTTGATTATATAAATGAATTAGAATTATTTTAAGTGAAATAATGGAATTATGTGTACAAATAACAGGAAAAGAGACATACATAGATATGCATATACAGACATGAATGTACTGATATTTCATATTAAGAAACTGCTATTAATATTTAGGTAGCACAGGGGTACTGTGGATATACTCACTGTGTGTGTGTGTGTGTGTGTGTGTATGAATAATTTATATATAGGTGAATAATTTTATATATGTAAATATATATATATGTGTGTCTGTGTGTGTGTGTGAATAAGTATGTGAATTATTTTTGAAGTCTATTTAACTTTCTAGGATTTTGTGGTTTGAATTAAATAGTTCCTGAAATATGACTCAAAATAATCTATGGCAATAAAAAGAGTAGAAGATGAAACAGATGAAGTAACTAATGAAGTTAGATAATGGGTATATGGACATTCATGAAACAATTCTAATACATGTTTGAAAACATTCCATAATAAAAAATTTAAAAATAAATAAACAAAATAATCCAGTAAAAACAAAACTGCCAACTGTTTGATACTTTCCCAAATCCTCTAAGGCTGCTTCTATAGCTCTTTGACAGTTATCACTATTAAACTATTTTCCATTGGATTGGAGATAGTGGGCTCCATAAGCACCATGTCTTATTAATCTTGGTTTCTCCAGAGTCAATCACAGAGCCTATTAAAATGTCAGCCCTTAAACGGTTACTGAATATACGTGAATATAAGTGAAAAAATAGAGTACAATCTCATTTAAATATGTGGTTTTGCAGAAAAGCCATTTTATCCCATATATCATTTACTTGTTAATAATAACCCTAATCAAAAGAGCTCAAAACCATAAATGTAATATTCCTGCAACACTGTTTTAGAAGAAAGGTCTAATAATAAACAACTTATTTGGAAATTTGCTGTTGACTCAATGATATATTTAACAGCCACATGTGTTGATATTAGCATCTGCCAAATCTGGTTTGTCAAATATTTAGAGTATATCTTATTAACATCAAAGATATCTAATTCTTAAAAATATCAATTTTAAGTCATTTCCATACATTGTCAGAAAAGAAATTTGTAAAATTAAATACCAAATAGTGGTTAATCTCTAGAGATATGCTGTTCAATACAGTATCAATCAGCTATACAAAACTATATAAACTATATAAAATTTAAAACACTATTCCTCAGCCACACGAGCCACATTTCAAATGCTCATTACCCCATATATGTAGTGGCTACCATATCAACAGTATGGATATAGAACATCTTTCTATCATTGCAAATAGTTTAGATGATGCTGGTCTAGGGAAATAGTTAACTTAGATTCTCATTTTCAATTACCTATCTGTATTGTCTAAATATGGTATAGTAGGTATGCATTCCTAGGCAAAATATAAACAATGCAAAACTTGCCACTTATATTCTTAAGGATTTGACTCAGTAGAATTAAACAAAGACACAAAGTTGTGCAAGCATCACCCCTATTTCCAAAACTTTCCAAGACTGCAAACACAAACTTTTTAACTGTCAAGCAGTAATTTCCCAGTTTTTCCTTCTTTCAGGCCCTGGAAATTTCTACTTTCCCTTAATCCCTCTAAATTTTCTATGAATGTGCTTTTTCTACATACTAACTGGAATCAAACAATAGTTGTCATTGTATCTGACTTATTTCACCTAGTTTAATGTTTTCAATGTTCAAACACACCATGTATTAGAAGTTCATTCATTTTTGTGGCTAATATTCTACTGTATGTGTATTTATATTGTGTTTATTCATTCATCTGTTGATAGACATGTGGACTATTTCCACCACTACTAAATGTTGTGAATAATACTGCAATGAAAATTGGTCTACAGGTGTGAATTTCAGTACCTGTTGCTAGTACCTAGTTTTAAGTTCTTAGTTTCAGTTATATACCTAGGACTAAGACTTCTGGTCGTACAGTTATTTTATATTTAGCTTTTTGAGAAACCACCAACCAAATTCTACTGTGGCTGTACCATATTACATTCCTATCAGTAAAGATACAAAGGTTCCAATTTCTTCACCTTTTGATGAATACAAGAACTTCTGAGTCTTTTTTATTACGGCCATCCTAGTGGTTGTGAAATGACATTTCACTTTGGTTTTAATTTTCCTTTCTCTTAGAACCAATAATACTATTATCTTTTTCATGCAGTTCTTGGTCATTTGTAGATCATCTCAAGAATTTCTTTATATATTCTGGATAGGAAATCCTCATTAGATATATAATTTGCAAATATTTCTCCCATAAACTGCTTCACTTCTGTGATAATGTCCTTTAATACATAGCATTCTAAACGTCTGATATAGCCAAATTTATTTTTTCTTTTGTTTCTAATGCATTTGGAGTCCTATTTCAGAATCCACTGCCAAACCTAAGCTCATTAAGATTCATTCCTGTATCTTTTATTAAGGGTTTAGCCCTTATTCACAAGCCCTTGATCTACTTTGAGTTAAATTTTGTTTATAGTGCAAGAAAGGATCTACCTCAGTTTCTTACTTGTGGAAACGAAGGTGCCTCATCTTTTGTTAAAAAGATAAAAGGTCACTGTGAATAAAGATAGTTTTACTTCTTTATTTTTCTTTTGGATATTGGATGTCATATCTCTTTTTTGTACTAATTGTTTTGTTCATTGACTGGACCTGATTTTTTGTCAAAAATTAACTGATAGGAATGGGTTTGTTTGCTTGTTTCTTTCTTTCTTTCCCTTTCTTTGCACTTCTTAAAAAAGAAACAAAACAGATTTGGAACTATGATACAGACACATTTTCTTAAACCTAGAAATCAATTTGAGTAGTTGGTATAGGTAACTTAACAAACTAACTCTTCTGACCTAAGCACCAGGAAGGTTATTTCCTATCATTAAGGTCTTTTAAAATTTCCTCCAGCAATGCCTTCTTAATTTTTGTGCACTACTCTTTCACTTGTTTGGTTAAATTCAGGTATTTTATTCCTTTACATGACAGTATAAATAGAATTGCTTTCATAATTTCCTTTCCTGACTATTCATTGCAGGTATACATAAACAACTAACTTTTGTATGTGGGTTGATCATACCTTGCAACACTACTGAATTAATTTATTAGTTGTAATAGCTTTCTTTTGAATTATTTGGAATTTTCTATATAGGATCAGACATTTTTAAATAATGCTTGTTTTATTTTTCCCTTTCCAATTTGAAAGATTTATATTTCTTCTTCTTAACTAATTGCTCTGGTTAGAACTTCTGGTACAATGCTGAGTATCAGGGGCATACTTGTCTTGTTTCTGATCTTAGAGAGAAAGCTTTCAGTCTCTCATTATATTAGCAATGGGTTTTTCCATAAATGTCCTTTATTACATTTAGGAAGTTCATTTTATTGTTTGTTGTTTAAAATGTTTTGTCATAAAAAGTGTGAGATTTCTTTCTTACATTATCTAATAACCTTTTCCCTACATTAACTGATATTATCATGTGTGTGTTTGTTTTCCTCCTTCTTCTACGAATGTGGTGTAAGGCAGTGATTTATTTTCTTACACTGAATGAACTTTGCCTTCCTGGGGTAAATCCTACTGGCTCATAGGGTTTAATCCTTTCCCTATGTTGTTGGATTAGATTGACTACTATTTTTTTCAGGATTTTAAAGGCATGTATTTTTAAAATAACTGTAAGAAAAGACTATAAACGCAGAATTAAAACTCATATTAATCTTTAACTTATTTTAATTAAGGGAGAAATGTATATAAATTGAGATATCCTATTTAATATTAAAAATTGAAATGAACTGAGAAATCATTCTTGCTTATGCCAATGATTGGTTTTATTCATCTCTTAGGATTGTTGCAATTTAAAGATGTCACTTTTATAAGTCTTTTATTTTTTACATGTGTGAAAATAAATGACATCTTATAAAGTCTGTAAGATGAATATAACATCAATAATAACTCTATTTCTAAAACAATAAATATAAAAATATTTTACCCCTTCATAGAAAACTTTTGCACAGTCCTTTGCTAATTTTCCGAAAAATAATACGCTGATGGTGTTGACATCTGAATTTTCTTTTTCTATTGAGAAAAACATAACACATACACATAGAGAAACACATATTAGATATAGTTTTATAAACCCAATAAAATTGATGACAACTATATCTTAAAACTAGTTACTCCAAAACTTAATTATGAAGAAAATAATTAAATTTCTTATAACTCAATTTTAGCTTGCTCTAACACCTAAAGAATTATGAAAATAATGTACAAAATGTTAACTACATATTAAAATCAAAATTATAACAAGTTTCAACTGGAATGCATGTTGTACATCATTCTATAAATATCACATTAACATCCCATAATAGCCATCTTCTACTATTTGTTTCTTTTTCATGTTTGTAATCAAAAGAAATTTTTAAAAATTTCTTAATTATTTACTATTTAAATTAATTATTTAATTTTAAGTGCCTGAGATCTTACAAAATATTTCATTTTTAATGATGGTCAACTTTAAGTAATCTACAGTTATCAGTGCAGAGTCTCCTGTATTGTTCATTATTTCCCTAATTATTTTCTCTATCAAAATTACAATTGCAATTACTTCGCAATTAAATTAATTAAATTTAATTTAATTGCAATTAAAATTGCAATTACTTTGCAACATAGACTCTGATCTTTCATACTTGCATATATATAAATATGTGCTAGGAGTGAAGACTATAGTAGTCTAGATAAAACCTTAATAATGAATTACAAAAAAATTTCACAAAGTTACAATCAGTTCTTTATATAGTCCCTAAAAATATGTCCCTAAACACTGCATATTGTACAATAATACACTAGGGCTCCATTCTAAAATGCATTATATTTTAAGTGAAAATATCAAGGGTATTAAGTACCTAAAAGACCTTATTATATTACTTCTTTTATTTCTAACACAATCCAAACACGTGAACCAAGGATCTAACATACTTAGGAATTAATATTTTTCAAACTGATGTCTAAGTCAATTCTACTGAAGTAAATACTTAGTACCAATGAGGCAATGTCATTTTATCAAATCTTTAAAAATTTAGAAAGTGTTGAAGAGCACGGATGCATTTAACAGTGATAAACTCATTAAAAATGTTCAACAAAGATTTGTGAGGAAAGGAAGTGCATGAAACAAATCCAATTGATGAGGTGATAATCAGTTCTTCTAAATAATGGCACATCCTGGCCAAATCATTGTTTGTGGAAGAGTTACCCAAGTTCTATAAAGAACCTCACTGAGATCTTCTAGATTTGGTGACAGAATGTCCATTATTCTCATTCTCCAAAGGTTACCCACTTCCTATAAGCCACTACAGCAGGGCCAGAAGCTAAGATTCAATTACATCATCTGAGAAAAGTCAAAGTTATATGAATTTGCAAACATTTAATTAGTTCAAGACACTCCCTTATTAGATTTTCATGCAGCACATGAACATCTTTCCAAAATCTGAAGTCTCTGAGAACTCTTGCATCTGCTATTCTATCAGATCTAGTAGCATATGGAATGAAACATCTACCACAGAGCTACCTATTGTTCCTTTCGCTTACATCCCTCAAAACAAGTATATATGCAAATTCAAACTTTATTGTTCCTCAAATACAAAAACTAGTTGCTAATAATCAAAATATAAAACATTTCTTCAATGTCTTAAATAACCTATAGAATTTTTGTTTCTGGCCATGTACAAACAAGGAAGACTGGATTTATCCTGCAGCTTTAAAACAGCCAGAAAAGAAAGAAAATAAAAAGGTATTTGAAATAACTCTTTTTGGGTATTAGACAAAAAAAAGTGCAGAAAATGACTATTTTTTTTCTTTTTGTTTTGTTTTGTTTTGTTTTTGATAAAATAAAAGCAATAACCTCAGCCTACTTGCTGGAGAGATTGTGGGCAGGAAAATATGGAGGTTGAATCCAAACAAAGTCAGGCAATTTCACTGAGTTAAGAAGAGTTCGGAGTCTGAGGACATCACAGTGGTTAGAATTTTCAGAACAGAGTGCAGAAAAGAAGGGAACTGTAAAATAACTGTTTTGAATATCTTTAGAGGGTGTGCTCAGGTCTTTGCCCAAGTACTCATCTACAACTGTATGAGTGGATAGTCCTCTGGGAAAGAGAAAAGTCAAGTGAACAGAGAATACAGAACCATCTTGAGATTCACAAAGAGCCAGGAACAACCAACCAGCTAGAATGGAAAGACTTCCTCAATTTTAGAGTACAGAATGGACTCCTCAGAAGGATATTTTCTTGGTGACAAAGCCAGTATGTCCCAGAATAAAGGCTAATTTGGAACTGACTTAATGAAGTTAATCATGTCAAATCCAACGAAATGTATCCCCAAACACTAAAAATATTCAAAGGGTAACAAATCCAAAATTTGATTATGTAAAATTCTAAATGTCCAGCATTCAGCAACAAACTGCCAGTCATGCAAACAAGAACAAGCACATAAAATAGGAAAAAAGGAAATCAATAAAAGGGCTCGGGACATAAGTAGCTCAGGGGCAGAGTGGCTGGAATGCTTGAGGATCTGCATTATCACCAGCAAGGAAAAAAAAATAGAAAAGAATTCAGAAACAACATAAAATAGAACTAGCAGAGAGGACTTTAAGGAAGTTAAAAACATGTTCACAAAAGTACAGAAAATTATGAACATGAGGAGAAATTTAAGGTATGCAAGAAGACTCATGAAACTTCTAGAGTTGAAAATATTAGAATTGATGGTATACTGAATGGGGTTAATAGTCAATCAATATAGAAAAAGGTGTTACAAGAACTGGAAAATAAAAAAAACCAATAAAACAAAAAGGCAATAATTTGTAAAGATCAATTAAAAAGACCTCTAGCCAGAAAGGATCAGGAAAGAACATAAGAGAGTAATAATCTCAAATTATCAAACCAAAAATTAGAAATGAGATATCGCTACAGAGTCTATCAACATTAAAGGAGTATTAAAGAAATAGTATGAACAACTTCATGCCAATATGGTGGTCAACTGAGATAAAAAGGATAACTTCCTTTAGAAATACAAACTACCAAACGTTCCTCAAGATGAAGGAGACAAATGAACAGCCCTATACAAATTAAGAGATTAAATTTAGTGTTAAAAAGATTTCCCATAAAAATAAGGCATAGTTGTCTTTAATACTGAAATGTACAAAAATTTAGGGAAGAAGTAATAATTTTTCACACTTTCAACAAACAGGAGGAGGAAACAATTAACTCATCTCATGAGAACAGCATTACTATGATACTAAAACCAGTCAAAATCATTATAAGAAAAGAATTTTTAGATCAAAATCTATCACAAATACAGATGCAGAATATTTAACATATTTGCAAATCAAACCTAATAATATTTAAAAAGGATAATACATCAAGACTAAATAG
The DNA here is from genome assembly GCF_902686445.1 of Sciurus carolinensis. Taxonomy (NCBI): domain Eukaryota; kingdom Metazoa; phylum Chordata; class Mammalia; order Rodentia; family Sciuridae; genus Sciurus; species Sciurus carolinensis. The sequence goes on from NW_025920348.1 coordinate 55,506, forward strand.
GCTTTAAGACAAGATTGGAAGACTGGTTTAATGTGGCAAAATCAACTGATGTAAAAAACGTATTAACAAACTGAAATAAAAGAAACTAAGATCATCAACAGAGGCAGACAATGCATTTAGCAAAATTCAATATCAAATCATGATAAAACTCTTGACAAAGTAGGAATTGAGAAGAATTCCTTAAGTCTGATAAAGGAAAATTATTAAAAATAAAATCGTGAAAATTCTGAGATACATTAAAGTATGTGCAATATCTGAACACTGCAAACTTATAAAACAATATTAAGAAAAATTTAAGAACTAAATAATGGGTCATTAGGCAGAGTGAATGAATCTGAAACATGGGTATCATTAAAATGTGAAATCTCTCCAAATGATCTATAGACTCAATACAATAGCAATCTAATCCCATTTGGGTATTGTTGGTAACAAAGATAAAACTGACTTTTGTTTACTAACCTTTTATTAAAAACCTCATTAAATTTGCTTATTAAATATTATATTTTTCCATAGATAACTTTAGAAATTTTACATCTTCAGTAATGGCAGCTGTCAGTAATGACATTCTATTAATTATTTTCTGATCAGTATGCTTTTCAATTCTTTTGCCTTTTTCCGACAAGAACCTTTTGTACAATGCCAAGTAAGGGTGGTAAAAATGAGAAACTGTATTACATTCCTGATTTCAGGGGAAAGGTTTAAATATTTCATCATAAGAATAGCATTTGCTGTAGGATTTCTGAAGATATTCCATATCAGATTAAGAGAGTTTCTTTAAATTCCTACTTGTCCAAGTGTTTTCACCATGAACTGGTGTTGAACTGGACTATACCTACTGAGAAAACATGAATTAATAAAATTAAATAGATCAAATAGTGATGGCAACATGTAATCTCAGTCTGATATCATACTGTAGAAATGTAAAATGGTACAAATCCTTTGGAAAAATATCTGGCAATACCTAATACATATGCTCAAGAGAAATGCTTTGTATTTACCAAAAACCTGAACATGTATATACAGTATAGTCAAAACCCACAAAACTAACCAACTGCCTACCAAGAGAACAAATAAAATTCTAATACGTTTACAAAACAGAATACTGGAGAGCTATGAAAAGCAATGAACTAAAATACCAATATTGGTCAAATCTCTTTAACAAAATGTTCACCCCACACATTAAAATAGAGATAATGCCATAAAATTCAATTTACATAAATTTCAAAAACAAGCAAACTAATCTATGGCATAAGATGGAAGAATAGTGACTCTGGGAGAGAGTATTAAGGTGGTCTTTTTTTCTGTACTTTGATGCTAATTACAAATGTGTGTTCTCATAAAAAATCATTAAGCATTATTTGTTCATTTCTCTCTCTATATATATATGCTATCTATATTTGTTAAAAAAGAATCCAGTGCCTCAAATAAATGTATTTTGATGGACCAAAATTATGAATGTTTCTATCATATTACATTATATTTATCTGAGCATCTTCTTTTTCATAATGAATAGGTAACTTCTCTAACTGATAAGACCTTATAGAGGAAGTCCAGAATTGTTCTAGTTACTTAATTGATGGCTTTCTTCAATATTTAAAGTTCATTTAAAAGTATTTTACCAAGTTTCTGCTACACATGAAGCACTAACTACTGGAAATACCAAAAACAAACAAATAAAAAACAAAGAAACAAAAAAAAAATTCCTGATATAATTCAATTTTCTGCCAATATCTGTGACTTTGAAAAAATACAGATATCACAGATTTCCTCAGAAAATTACTTTAGAATAACTTTCTTTATGCTCAACCAACTTAAATTTGCTCTTTCCAAAGAATCCAATATTACTTTTTATAATTATTTACTGCATTTCTTTATTCTCCTAAACTGTAAATTCTATGAAGACAAAGGTTGAGTTTCAGTCACTGCTACATACCCAGTACTTTTATCAATGCCTGGTACTTAGGTGGTTTTTAAGGGTTGTAGAATGTTTGAGTTCTCAGTGTTGCCATTCACTGCTCCAGATCATTCTTCCAACCAATTACAGAATTTAAAGTGTTCTACTTTACAGTTTTCAAGTGCTACAAGGTACTCTTCCTAGCTTACCAAGATTATTTGAGGGTTACTAAACAGGACTTTTACCTATACAAGGGTGCTTCTATAAGAAGTAACATGTTGAAGGCAAACTTTTAAGAAAGTTAAGTTACTACAATGTTTAGGTCATTATTAGTAAAACTAAAAGCAGGGAGATCAATCATTGCAATAGTCTAGATACAAAAATAAAGGGATCTTAAGTAAAACAGAAGAAATGAGAGGAAGAAGGAAAGAGATGTTGAAAAGCTTAGTAAAGGAAAAACTAACTTCATTGTACAGATTTCTGTATTAATGTGAGTGTATTACCTGTTAAAATCATTTGGGTGTATGTATGCATATAGTACACAAAGGTACATATTTATAGGTTACAGGAAAAAGCTAAACATAATCAGTTTGCTTACACTATATAACTTGATGTCCAATCTTCATAATAGTTCTTCCATTTCCAGAATAAGTTAAAGAAGATATAAATGAAAGTTTTCCCTAAAATGGGAGAAAAAAATAGTTAACAGAGGATTTTATTATAACACCAAGATATAAATAAAAATCAGAATGATTTTTAAAGCATTAGAATTTTATCTTTTGTGAATGCTGTCAAAATCAAAATAGAATTGCTTTCTACAGACCCTAACTACTTATATAAATAAATAAAGTCACTGGGAGGTTTCTGACAGAAGGGTTCCTATGTATAAATTCTGACAGTAATGTCCACAACTCTGACAGAACCAAAACGTTGTATAATGGCTACTACAAACTTATACAAAATATTTCTGTGAGGACATCTGCCCAGCAGCTTAAGACTGGCGCAATCCTTGTTATTAATTCCTGTGGCCAAAGATTATTGTCTCAAAATACATAATTTTCCTCATTTTGTGTTTAAAAACATCTTCTTGTGCCTCAATTTTCTGGAACACATTCCATTGTAATGCTATTCTATCCCCAAATAAGCTTAATTAATCTTTAGAAAATCTCTAATTTTTATTGAGGTTGATCGAGAAGTCAATACATTCAAAAAAATTTCTAAAACATTAAATACTGCTGGATAAATTTTTCTACAGAAAAACTGGAGGGTCTAAAAATACTTAGTAATTTAATTTTTTAAACAATCATATTAGTTAAAATATCAACTTTACCCAGCTTTGCTTTAACCCATAATATTGTTCTCTAACAAAAATAAAACAAAATAGAATTTAAAAAATAAGGTTTGTCCTAGAAAGGAATGAAAATCTAAACAAGAAAAATTTTGAAGTGCAAAGTCATTTCACAAGTAAAGATAGTGTGGCCAAATCAATAAACTAAGACACAAATACAGGTTAACCTTTGTTCCATTTCTGTAACTAACCAATCTGTCATATTTACAAAGTTATTTCATCAGAGTCTCAGATAAAATGAAGTTCGTGCATCTGAATGGTTTGTTACTTTTTTACAACTCTAAAATTTAATAATTTTGAATACATTACTAGGCTCTGAAAACTTCCAAAAAGGTATCTATTTTACTTATTGAATACAGTCTTATAAAAGATCCTATAACACACACCTCCCACCCTAATTAATATTCCAGACTTTGATACAGTCAACAACAAAAAGAAATCAAGATTATTGTTGAGACAGAAATCAATATATATGTCAATTTTATTTTTAAGACAGTACTCATAAATAAAAATATAGCTATCAAGAATGCATGATTCAAAAGTAAAGATAAACAGTTCTGCTTAGGAGGTAGAAAGTCAGAGACTGACAATAAAAATAAACCATTTGCAAATTTCAAACCTTTTTTTTTCCATTAAAGATTTAAGGTCATAGGGCAACCAACTAATCAAAAATCTTAATGGAAAGCATCTTTCAGTGAGAGATGACAGACCACACTTGCTTATATGGCAGATGTTGCCAGATATCTGTTAGAAAAATTCATCTGACGTTTTTAACAAACTGAAAACACATGGAAATTCACATCCACTTACAGGTTCCTTTCAAAGAACTGACAAGATTCACACCAAGAGGTGGGGTAAGGGTGGCAGTAGTTACTACAGAAACTGGAGGACACCTGCTTGGATCTTTCTCACCAACCATTTTACAGAATAAAGGCATGATAATGTTGGGAAAAAGCAATAAACCTCTAATAACTTTGGTGAAAACTCACTAATGCTAGAAGGGAGTTACAGAGAACAAAACAGTAAAACAACAAACAAAATCCCACCTTCTACCTCTGCTAGGGATGGGCAGGAACAAGAATACCCATACAAGGCTCAGACCTGCATCTAGGGGCAGGACAAGATCATGGAGAAGGATCCACTCACAAGACCCAGGAACCCAATCACTGCCTGCTAAGATAATCAGAAGAGAGAGCATCCATCCACCAAAGGCTAACACATACGAAGTAAAAGGTAGCATGATCTACAACTAGAAGAGAAGCACCAGAGCATGGAGAGAGACCTTATATGTGGTAAAGAACAAGGCAAAGACCTAAAACTAAAGATGAAGGACAGAACAAAATCCTCTGACTGGTCTTTGTTCGTGCTACATACAAAGTAACCCTAAGAGAAATCTGCAGCCTATAGTGCTCTGAAATAACCATACTAACCTAGCCCTCTTCCTTTCTAGATTAGTTTAATGCACCACATACAGTTTCAGGAATAAAAATTATTTGCTTCAATTTCCATAGTCCTATACAAGGTGAATGGCTTTCAACAATATATTTGAGGCATATAAAAAGGCAAGAAGTAACACTGTAAAGACACAAAGCAACCAAGATTATCTGATATTAATCAAATTATACTCAAAGAAAGTGGTTTCATTTTTGTTACATGTGGTCCAACTAGAAGAAAGGTCTGGATGAGAAGAAAGGATGATCAGAGAAAATATGAGTTTCAGTTACTGGAATGAGACAAGCTAGTTTCATAAAGTTGGTACCCTAGAGAGAGATCCCCATACCTGGGGAGGGATATGAACACTTGGACAAGGGTGCTACCTAGATGTGGGAAGGCAACACCAAGACCCCAGAGGTACAAAGGAAGGGGAGGTTAATGATCTATGTCAGAACTACTCAAAAAGCCTTCCCATAACCCAAAGGAAAATGAACTAGTGCTACTTTCACAAAGAGCTGGGAAATTTGCAAGTAAAATAACTACTGAGACTACTATTCTCCACCACTCCAGGGCTCTCAAAATGAGCCATCAGGGCATGGCCCACCTCTTGCACCTTCAAATGGAGAATAGCTCCAAATGTTGTTCACTTTCAGGGCAAATGAACTGGTCAGACAGGACACATTAAACTGACTGTTCTCAGGCAGTCTCTCTGAAAATTACATCTAAATTGAATTAATGAGACTGAACTGGGGGCCAGAGGGCTTATCAGTGGCAGACCTCATAAGGGATCCTGTCAAGTCACATTGCCAAAGTGATCTATGTCCTTCTTTGAGGGGCTCCCAATAATTGTAAATTTTGTTTCCAGGGATAGAAAATGTGACCTTGGGATTGTGTTTCTTGTGTGAAAGACAGAAAACCACAAAAACAGTGTGATGTGTACGCAGGGGCAGTTTATAAACATTTAAGTATTTAATACAATACGTTTGGTTGATACTATAGTCCTTAGTTATATATTATCTTGACAGTTTTACCTACAATGGGAATTACTCCATTAGGAAGGTGGATTTTCCTCCATAAGGTAGGAAATCTGTTCCTACCTTAGCTGAAGTGAGCAAACAAAAATGGAACCTGAGATAAAGAACAAGCTTGGCGTTAAAGGATACTGAACAGCGAAAGACTTCAGCACGGCTTATGTCCACAGTTATTTGTTTTGAATTCAGCAGGAGATGAAACCTAGGGTCATTCCTTTCTACTCCAAATGATGTATTTACTTTAAGAAAATGATATTTCTCTTCCTCAGAAGAGTGAAGTTGGGTAGTTGTCCTATATAAACTCAGATTCATCATCTAAGGAGTCCTCTTCTTCAGTGCTACAAATTCCCTTTACATATGTAGGAAGACATTGGGTCCTCATTTCATCACCCTGAGTAGGCATGATGTTATTGCTGAGATAAGCTGAAATACAGGGAGTACTGAGAGTAATACTAATATCTGCCTATACTCTAGAAACCTGTTTGCCTTCAGAATAAAAATGAATTAATACAGATATTTTTAAAAATCCCTTGATGTGTACTTAATGTTATCTTAAAATTTATCTGCTAATGCACTATACCTCAATACTTCACAATGTAACTATATTTAGAGATACGACTTTTAAAGAGGTTAATTAAGTAAAAAAGAAGCCATTAGGATGGGTCCTGATCAAACATGATCAGTGACTATGTAAGAGAATAGGATACATGGAGACACTAGGAGCTCACACATGCACAGAAGAAAGATACAGTAAGAAGGTAAACACCTACAAGCCAAGGAAAGAGGCATCAGAAGAAACAAACCCTGCAGATACCTTGATCTTGATCTTCTCGCCTACAAAAATTATGAAAAGATAAATGTCTAAGCAACCCAGTCTGTGGTACTTTGTTATGACAGCCCTAACAAACTAAAACACCCTATTAAAATTCAGGAGTTTCCTAAGCTGATTTGGGAATTGGACACCTTGATCTAGACCTTTTAGTCTACAGAAATTATGAGAAAATAAATGTTAAGTCACAGATTTTGGGATATTTTGTTACGACATTCCTGATAGACTAAAACACCCCTTAAAATTCAGGTTAAGCTTATTTGGGAACATTCAGAACTCAGTGACCCTGAGCTATGATGGAAACTCTGTGTGAACTATATGAATATGCAACGTGGGACTTGGATGAGAAGGGGAACCAATGCAAACGTGAAGTTGTGTCACCTGTTGTGACCTAAGCAATAAACTATGTAAATTCATCTATGGGCCCTGTTGCCACCTGCAGCAACGATACCAGGGGAAAGAATCGAAGGCAGACTGGGAATGAACTACTTTTTTATTTTTCTGTGAATGTGCTTTCTAACAGAGTTGCTGCTTCCTATCAGAGGTGCTTTCTATCTTCTTACAGGAAACAGACCTCTAAGAAGCAGCAACCTCTGAAAAAAGCATCTTCCTCTAAGAAGATAGAAAGCACCTCTGATAAGAAGCACCTCACTGACTTCCTTTATTAATTCTAGTGGCATATCAATTCTCCTTCACAGTGACATCCAAAGCAAATTCAACTAGTGAAGTTGACAGCCCACTGTTAAAGATACAAAGACCAGTGTTTTATCCAAAATATACTCAAAATTATTTTAAGTCTCTTTGAGTTTGGCTTTTCCTTTCTTTTAATAAGCTACTTATCTCTGTTGGGGTTTAAGGAGTAGCAGAAGAATGGATTATTTCATAACCTTATTATAATTATCAATATAGAACATTCTAAGGAATGGAAACAATTTTTTTTTCTACTTAGCGAAGGCATTTAAAATACCTCTGAAAGCTTTAAGATGTGTGAGAAGTTCACTAACAAACTCCACTGGTGTTACCACTGTAAAAAAAATTGGGAGCAGGGAGCTATATTACTTATTAAACATAAAGGATTATTGAAATAATCCCAAACACACTTGGGAGCAAGGCACAGCATGGGAAGAAAGAAAATGATCCCATTTTGTTAGTATTATATCTCTAAATCTGTTTGTGTTTGACAGGAAGCAAAATGTGTCCTGTGTTGAAACTGAAGGACTGCTGGTAATAATTATGAATAGAATGTTATTCCTAAAATTGTAGCAAGCACACGATAAAGCAGAACTTTAAAGTTATAGGTTTGGATGATACATGGAACAAAGGACCTGCATTGGCCTCTGTGGCAACTTGCATAACATAATTACATAATCATAATTACAAACTATACTTTAGCCCTCACACCATGAAGTGTAATTTAATGAATAGATTAAGAAAACACAAAAAAGAAAGGGACTCACATTTACCAAAGTCTATCTTATGTCACATACTGTGCTAGATACATAACTACTCCCAAAACATTTACTTCACATAATCACCCTGGAAGGTCCCTTCTGGTTTATAGGCTGCATTTCTGCAAGATTATAAGTGCTCACGATTACCCTGTTAGAAGATCCAAGTTAGTTCTGACTCAAATGTCATGCTTTTTCTACCACACTCGGATGACTTTTAAAAACAGTAGATTTGATACAAACTTAGGAATATTTTAGGAAAGAGCAATGATGATATTCACTACAGGAGCAGAATTAAAAGTGACAAACTCTGCTTAACTGATCAAATATTATTTGCTCTATGTTTGACAAACTGAGGCATCCCACTTAATTTTAAAGCTCTTTTGGTATTGAGTAACAAAAAGTTCGTTTATTTCTTTTTGCACTTTTCTCTAAAAGGGATGATTTACAGAACTGCCTTTCTTCATGATAATCATGAAGAAATCATGTCTTTCTTCATGATAATCTCTGTGTTATGTCACAGTTATTTGAAACACTCCAAAAACTTTCATGTGACAGAGAAGGGTTTAAACTGGCATGGAGATTGAAAAAGTGTCAAAGTAAACTGTAAACTTAATAATTAGGTACAGTTTTATATAAGGCATATATATTCATGACTTGTATATATAAATAAATATACTCCTAGTTACTGTTAGAAAAAATTGAAACCATGCTTAGCTAATACTACCCATATTTCATATTATGCAGAGACAATATAATCTGTGCAAAAAAAGTAAAAATTAATGTTACATTGCAGATGCTGATTGTTAACTTTCCAGTATGTGTTTTCACATACTAGGCAATGCTGGTAAAGTTTTAACTACCATTCACTAAGTGCCTATCAGCCTATCACATACAAGACACTATGATGTGCTCCTGAACCATTTCATTGATCCTGGCAGACATTGGTGAATGAGGCACCTTATCTCTATATTAAAGAGAAGGGAGACTAAAGTTAATGAAATTAAGAAACTTGGCCAGAATTGCACATTAGATTAGCATCTCACTTTACTGTTCAACCTATGTTATCTCTGCCCAAAGCTTATGATTTTGACTACTTTTCTACATTGTTTATAAGTAAATAATATTTTAAAATATTTCTGTTTTTTAATATTGTGGAATTTCTGTTATTTTCAGTTCTCTCTCTTTCTCTCTCTCTCTCTCTCTCTCTCTCTCTCTCTGTCTGTCTCTCCAGGGAACCAAAGTCCTGCAGATGTTCATGTGGTATCTGAATCCACGGCATGTCTTTGATCTTTTTTAGGAAGGGCAAAACGATGCATAAGTCTGGAATACACTCCAGGGTCCATATTCATATATATTTTAGGCAAGGGAGAACTTTCTGATTTGAAGGTCAAGCTTGACCTGACCACCTTGTGAAACATTTTCTGACCATCTCTCCTCTACTCTCTCACCTATACTTTCCTACCTTTAAAATGGTATGTGATGGTCCCGCTTACTCATCCTTGGGTTAGTTTCTTTTAAAACATCCTTCTCAGTTGTTGACTCACTGAACACTTCTAGTGTGTTTGCTGCTTGTGTGTGTCCAATGTACATTATTCACAGCAAGTTGTGAACTGAGAAAGGACCCATTGTTTCTGTTTTCACATGTACACCTTTGGAGATGTACACAGTGGCAGTGTGGGTTGATCTCTGGTGAGAAAAACCATGTTTATTTGTGAATGTTTGATTTGGAGGGCTGGTGTGTTTTCTGGTGTGTGTGTGTGTTTGAGAAATTGATGATTATACCCATGGCCTGTACCCCAGCACAGGAGAAATGTTGAAATTCCTGCTCAGTCCATTTTCTGAGTTTCTCAGAAATCTCATTCTCTGTTTTTGTTAGAATGTTGAAAAGTAAGACTAGATGAAGGTGACTGTCCGTGGTGGCAAAGAGCAGGGACACTTTTGCTTTTTCTTACTCCCTATTTTAAATTCATCTACTAAGATAGTTCTGATGTTATCTGATTAAACAGGACAAAAGAAAGGATACCAGTTTCTTAAATACGTAGCAATATCGGAAGCAGTGAGATGTCAATTTAGATGATTTCTAAAGAAATGGTATTCCTGCATGAATGGATAGATTATATATTTTAAACATGCAGGAGAACATGAACCATTAAACTTAAATTTGTCATTCCCCAAATCTATGCATTTCTTTGCCACTAGAGTTTGCTCTAAGACTTCTGTATTTTTTCTATATTTGATTGTGCTAAGACAAATCTGCTACCCTGGCTTATGTCCTTTTATCTGTTTACTTTTCTTAAGATTTTATCATTTTAGTTGGACCTCAGGTAGATGCTTTATAGGTCACCACGGAAAGTATGAAAGGACAGGAAATATGTTCAGAAAAAGAAAACATCATTTTACTTAACAGGTGATGTTTTTGAGAGCAGAGCCAGTAATAGCTTCACTTAATTAGCAGATGATCAGCAGCGGCAGCATCACTCAATCGTCTTGAGAGGCGACTGGTAAGAGATCTGACCTCAGCAGGCAAATTCACAGGACAGGACAATCAATAAATCTTCCCACTTGGGCTGGGAATGTAGTGTAAGTAGGGCTGTGAGTGACTCAGTTGAATGATAGGCTTGTAGGTATGGTCACAATGATAGTGAAGAAATTATCTCCAGTTTTCTAAAAAGAAAAAAAAAACTTTCTAGAATTAAGAGTGGGAATATGGGTTTAAAAATAAGTAATTCTAGGAAAGGTTAATAATAACCTTTACGTTTATGTAATAAAACATAAAAAGGAGACATATAATGGTTATCATTTAGCAATTAATGATGATTTTCTTTAAGTAAGAAGAGAATCATGAGAAAAGAAAAATAGACAAAGTCAAGAACTAAAGAGAAAAAAAATTAATATGAGTTGGCACAATAATGGGAACCATGAGAAATAAGAACCTAGGGACACCCCCAAGTCCCATTCAGTATTGGCCATTTAAAATCCTTTTTGCTTCTGCCTCTGCTCCAGTTGCTGGACAAGGCCCCCTGTGGTTACCTGGATTGGTTTTGAGGGGTTGTCATCCTGGGGATTTCACATTTTCTCCAGGGGATGCCACCTCCCTGGTCATGTCCTGTACTTTCTTTTTGCTACCGCAGCACTGTGTTCTTTTGTTTACTTTTCCTTCTGTTTCCTCTGCAGGCTTGAGCTATATAGGAAGGTACCTAATCTGTGAATTCTGGCCTGTGGTGGGGATGGAATGGTAGGTTCTTGAAAGAGAATCCAGTTCTCTCCCTTCTTGTTTTCCATGTGACTGTTTTCTTTCTTCCTTTCTGGTTCTCCCAAGCCCCCTAAAGATGAATGTGTCTCTCCTGGGGGTTGTAGTCCCTGAGACTTAGAAAGGATTTTGCTGTTGTCTTCATGGTTGCCTACTTGACTTTTCTAAAGTCTCTTCACTTATCAAATATACTATACCTCTCCCTCAAGGTAAGGATACAGGCATATCCCTGAAATGAAGAATGTAGACAGTTAAATTCATTTAAAAATACAAACTTTGATTTGCACTTATTATTTTTAAGTTATTTTGTTTTTTAAAACTAGATACATATGTACCTTGTATAATATTTAAATTGAGTTATATGTATGCATCCCTTTAATCAGTTATCATTTCTTTATGGTGAAAACATTAAAGTTCTTTTTCCAAAGGTTCTGAAACATGCAGTATATTATGGCTACCTATGTTCATGCTCTGTGCAGTAGCACACCAGAATTTCTTGCTCCTAGCTGTGACTTAATTCCCATTGATCACTTTCCATCCCTTCTTACTACATTCCTTGTCCTCTTGCTACCACAAATCTACTCTCAGATCCTGTGAGATTAACTGGTCTTGATTCCATCCACAAGTAAGATCATGTGGTACTCCTTTCCATGCCCGACTTCTTTAACATAATGTAATAATCTCCAGTTCCATCCCTGTTGCTGCAAATGACAGGATTTCATTATTTGTTTATGACTGGAGAGTATTGCATGGTGTATATTTACTGTATTTTCTTTATCCATTCATTAGTTGATGGATCTCAGGTTGTTTAGTGCTGCAGTGAATTTCCTGCTGAGGTCCATACTTATTACATTTCCTTTGAGTAAATACTCACAACTAAAATTGCTGAATCGTGTGGTAGTTTTTAATTTCTTGGGGAGCTTCAATGTTATTTTCCATAGTGGTTGTTTTAGTCAGCTTTTTTGTTGTCATGATGAAAAGACCTGCAAGAAGAGTTTAAGAGGAGGAAAAGTTTATTTGGTGCTCATGGTTTCAGAGGTTTCAGTCCATAGACAGCCAGCTCCATTGCTCTGTGCCCAAGGTGAGGAAGAGCATCATGGCAGAAGGGTGTGGTGGAGGAAAGCGGTTCAGGATATGCACCAGGAAGCAGAGGGGCAGGGAGCGTTCCATTCACCAGAGACAAAATATAAATTCCAAAGGAATGCCCCCAGAGCCCTATTGTCTCCACACCCTATCTGCCTACAGTTACCATCCAGTTAACCCATATTAGTGGATTAAATCCACAGATTAAATTACAACTCTTGGAATCTGATCATTTTACCTCTGATGGTTCTTGCATTGTCTCACACATGAGCTTTTGGGGAACACCTCATATCTAAATCATAACAATGGCTATTCCAGTTTACCACAAACAGTGCACTAGGGTTTCCTTTTATCCACATCCTCACCAGCACTTGTTATAAAAAGATAAAATTATCTTTTTTTATAATGACCATTTTTACTGGGGTGCAATACTATTTCATTGTGGCTTTGATTTATATTTCTCTGATAATTAATAATGTTGAATATTTTTTCATGACCATTAGTCTCCCTTTTAGAAATGTCTAACTGGGTGTATTGTCTTTTTTAATTGAGGTGTTTGTTTTCTTTCTATTGAGTTTTCTCATTCCTTATATATTCTGAATGTGAACCCTCGTGTCAGATGGATGGTTTGCGCATACTTTCTCCCATTCTATCATCTGTCTCTTCACTCTGATCATTTGCCTTTCCTGTGTAAAAGCTTTTTAGTTCAATGGAATTCTTATTTTCAAATTTTCTTTAAATGCTTTTGAGATCTTCCCCCCCCAAAAAATTCTTGACCTTTTCAACATCCTGAAGTGTTTCCTTCACATTTGTAGTAATTTCCTATTTCCAGTTCTTACATTTTAGCCTTTAATCCATTTTTACTTTGTTTTTTAAATTGGAGAGAAGTAGAGGTCTAGTTTGATTCTTTTGTATGTGCATTCCCATTTTTCTCAGCACCCTTTAATGAAAAGACTATACTTTCTCCAAAATGTATTCTTAGAACACTTTTTTAAACAAGGTTATTTGGTTGCAGATGTGTGGGTTTACTTCTAGGCTCTCTGTTCCATTCCATAAATCTGTGAGTCTGGTGTTATGGCAATGTCATCCTCTTCTGATTACTAGAGCCTTGTAGTGCAATGCTTCAGTCTTTTCACTCATGATATCTTTGACTATTTGTGCTTTGCTAAATGTTCCATATAAATTTTAGGATTTTTTTCCCTAGTTCTGTGAAAAATGTCACTGTTATTTTGATTAAGAGTTACATTACATCTGTATATTGCTTTGGGTAGTAGTATGGATATTTTATCAATATAGATTTTTCTAATTCATGAATCGAGGGTGTAGTTCCACTTTTTAAATGTTCTGTCCAATTATTTTCATCATTGTTTTATAGTTTTCATTGCAGGGATCTGTCACCTCTGTGGTTACATTTATTCCTAGGTATTTTATTTTTGTAACTATTATAAATGCTATTGCCTTCTTTTGATTTCTGTTTCAGATAATTCACTATCAGTGTTGGTTTTGTATCCTACAACTTTTGTCATCTTTTTTTATTAATTCAAATAATTTTTATGGCATCTTTGGAGTATATCTTGTCATCTACATACATTGACAGTTCAGTTTCCTCTTTTACCATTTGGATGTCCTCTACTTCTTTCATTTTCCTAATTTCTCTGAATAGAACTCCCAGAATTATGTTTAATAAAAGTGGTGAAAGTAGGCATCCTTGCCTTTTCCAAGATTTTGTGAAAAGACTTTTAGCTTGTCTTCATTCTGTATAATGTTAACTGTTCGTTTATTATAAACTGCCTATATGATGTTTAGATACATACCGAATTTATTCCACATCTTTAGCATGAAGTGATATTTAACTTTATTAAATTTCTTTTCTGCCTGTATTGGGATGATCTTAACTTTCTGTCTTTCATTCTATTGATGTGCTTGCCATGTTTTTCAATTAGCGTATATTGAGCCATCTTTGCATCCCTGGGGTAGATACCACTTGATAGTATAAAAGAATGTTCTTTTTAATGTACTGTTGAATTCAGTTTACTAATATCTGGGGTATTTTTTAATTTATGTTAATCAAAGAGATGGGCTGGTAGTTTTCTTCATTTGTTATGTTCTTGTCTGATTTTGGTATTAGAATAATGCTGACCTCATAGAATATGTTTGGAAGAATTTTCTCCTCTTTGACTTTTTGGAATAATTTAAGAGAGATTGGTATACATTCTTTAAATGTTTGGTAGAACTCAGTAGTGAAGCCTTCTGATCCTGGGTTCTTGGATGAGAAACATTTTTTTACTGATTTAATCTCATTACTTGTTAATGGTCTGTTCAGGTTTTTAATTTCTTCATGCTTCAATTTTTGTAGGGAGTATGTGTCTAGGAACTTATCCATTTCTTCCATGTTATCAAATTTATTGGTGCAATTTTGTTCATAACCTTCTTTTTTTCCCCTCTGAAAATGTCTTCATCTCTTCCTTATTTCTGAAGAATAGCTTTGCTGGGTAAAATATTCTTGGATGAAAATTTTTGTTTTTTGTTTTCCTCTTTAGGACTATGAAAATCTCATGCCATGTCTCCTGACTTTTAAGATTTCTGCTGAGAAGTCTGCTGTCAAGAGAATTGGGACACATTTCAGAGTTATTTATTTATTTTCTCTTGCTGCCTTGAGAATCTTTATCTTTTATGCTTTAGAGTTTGATTATAATATTGTCTTAGGATTGATGTGAATGAATTGAATCTAATTGGATATTCATATCTTTTTCTACATTTGAGAAGTTTTCATTATTACCTCTTTGAATAAGCTTTCTATGCTTTGGCAGTTTCAAGTTCCTCTTGAACTCCAGGATCCCAAATATTTGCTCTTTTAGTACTGTTTCAAAGTTCCCATAAGGCATTTTTCATTTCTTGTCCTTATTTTTTTTCTCTTCTAACCATGTATGTTCAAGTAGACTGTCTTTGAGTTCAATGATTCTTTCTCCAGTTAGTTCTATTATGTGATTGATGAAGTCATTGTGAAACTCTGTGTTTTTCATTTCACTTAGTGTATTTTTCAGTTTACAGATTTGTTTAAATCATTTCTATCTGTTATGTTTATCTGTTAGAGTACTGAATTATTTCTCTGTCTTTTATTAAAGCTGGTTAAAGTTCCTTGAAAATGCCATTTTAAATTCTGAATCTAAGTGTTTACCCACACTGGCTACTATCTAGTTAGTTTCTGGCATCTTATTTTCACCATTATGTTCAGTCATGTCTTCTTGAAAACACTTAATGCTTGGTGTGGGATGCCATCTGGGCATTGAATCTTAAGTATATATTCCATTCTTTGTAATCTGGCATTGTTTTTGTCTTTCTAGAAATTCTAAGCAGGCTAGTTATTTTTCCTGAGCCTGTAGTCTCACCTGTTATTTCAGCAGTAAATGGCACCCTAAGTCCAGGATCTTTTCACGTGTACTGTCAGTGTATGGTCACTGTTTCAACGCTAGAGGGAGAACCAGGTCTAGGTTTGTTCCAAATCTGCAGCTGATGTGTTGTTTAGCATAAACCAGGGAACTCTATAAAGAGGGTAGCCCATTTCCCCAAGCCTTTCCCTGCATTGGGGTAGGCCTGGATGACATATTCACAGTCACTAGCCTGTTAGGGCGATGCTGACCCTAACAGAAGTCTGTCTCTGTCAGTACCAATGCTATTCCAGAGGCTTCCATCATGCACGGGAATGGAAGCTGTTAATATTTGTCCATTGTTAGGTTTCATCAGCCTGACACTTTGTCCTACCCTCTAGCATATGGAGTCTTGTTCTACACTGCTGCCCAAGATTGGGATAGTGTGTGTGAGGGCAGGCCCTTGGCTACCACAGCTAATGTTTAGATGGTGCATGACCAGCTGCATGGACCTATAAACCCTCAGGGAGACAACCAGGACCATACTGCAATAGGGCAGTGATAGAGGCCTAAACATGAGATAGTTCCATGAGGGCATGGGTCTCTGCCTAGTTCTTGGGCAGATCTAGAGGCTATATCTGTGAGCAGTGGCCTAGGGACAACTGTGCTGCCTGAGGTTGGAGATTGGGTGGTAGAAACAGTTCCCTGGCCACCAAGGTGGATGCTAAACTGGGTCACACCTGAGTCTCACAGCACAGGATTCTGTGAAGTCTTGGTGAGGGGTACTGTAGGATATTCCAAGTCTGGCAATGATGCAGGAGAAAACTTGAGTCTGTCCCAATGGCATATAGGTCTCTTCTTGATGTCAGGGCATGTCTAGATGCTCTGTCTGTAAACTTGAGTCTGGTTATGGGCCTTTTGGTTTCTGCCTAGTATTGGGTCTCATCATGGTGGGCCTAGCACTGAGCTCCAAGACAAAGTCCTATGCTGGCTTTTGTGCCCTACCAGAAAGTGGTTTCTTGGTTCACCCTCTGCTGGACGATGTTGGGAAGAAGGGTGACAGAGGTGTCAGATGCTTGGCTGATGCAGTTCTGGTGACTCAGTTTGAGAATTTTTACCTGGGGTTAGTGTTTGTGGGGTTCTGTCTAGCATCTGGCTTTGCTGTGGTGGGCCTGGAACTGGGTTTCAAGTCTAAGGTGTGGGCTTAATTCCCTTTCCCTCCCCCAAGTGGGAAGTGCCTTTTTATATACTTCTGGGAGTTGGGTAGGTAACTACTTCCTTCCTTCTTCAATGCATCTTTTGTTTTTATTTTACTAAAACCAGGAATTTCAGACTCTCATCTGAATTCTTAGCTCTTGTGAAGGTAATTTGGTGCATTAGTAGTTGTTCAAACTGGCATGATGGTGGAAGCCAATCACAGGAGGATCTTAGCTGCCATGTTACTCTGCCTCTCTCCATTCATTTGTAATAATTTGTAATAAAAAAGAATAACAAAAACAAATGATGGTTTGCCTTAGAGATTAGTCATTGGTCCCATTTGTGTTCATTTGTGAAGAAAACATGGAATTGGGTTAAAGCTTACTATCTTGGGTATGTTTTCCCCACTTATGTCTCAATAGTTTCTTCATTTGGCCTCTACTTTTGTTGATATATTTAGCAGAGGTAAAGAAGTGAGAATCATGAGAGCTTGTGCTGTCCAGTGCCTTTTTATTTTGGATTTGGAATTTGATTTTTTAGGATTAGGATCTACGTTTATATCATAAGCTATCAGCAGTTTTTCTTTAATCTTCCTAATTAGAATGTTTCATTCTCAAATGTAGCTACAAAATCTCCCCTCTAAGTTCCTCTCGTAGCACAAAAACACATAATATGGCTTCAGTTACACATCATATACTAACAAAAGCAATTGGAGTAAAATAGAACACCATTGATCCCTCAATATCTTTGATATAGAGGAAAAACATTTTTTTTTCCAGTTGGGAAAATAGTGTTTACCTCTTTAGGGTTCATAATACAAATTTCCACTTTAGGAAATTCATTATAAAGTCTTAGAGTTAGAAGAAAAACCTGTTTTTAACTTAGTGTTTTCCAGAATGTATTTGGTCATGGAATTTTATCCCCCAGAATGCCAGTTAAATTTCAATTGGTTCCAGTGCTGCAGTGAGATATTCAGCTAGTGTAGGGGCAACAAGGGTGTGATCTCTTTCCTCCCCATCATGTGTCATGACAGACAATCCTGTAATAAAATACAGGTTAAGAAGAAAATAAACATAACAAATTTATTTAATCAAAGCTTTATGTGACCTAGGAGCCTTTAACTGAAAACCCAATGTCCCAGGGGAAATGATTTATTTTAAGCTTATATGTGATGAAGAATGGACAGCTGGGTAGAAACATGATTGGACATGAAGGGTGTGATCTGATAGTCACGGTCTGATGGAGGAGCCCAGTGAGGGTGATATGCTCAGATACTTCTTGGCTCCTCTGTGTAGAGTTCCTTCCTCCAAGGTATAAGGCAGAACCTCTTTGGGAATGAGGGTCTTATGATTAGAAAGGTAGGTAGGAGAATATTTTTATGGCCAGCTCCTAAACAGGAAGGTGGGGAAGATTAAAGTAATATTTTTAGGCTTCATGGCTTGCTTTGGGAGAAAAGGGTTCTACTTTCTATGACTTGCCTTGGCAAAGAGGAATTCTGATTTCTATGGAAGAAAATGAGAGGGAGAGGCAGGAGTCCAGGAGAAAGTCAGAGAGAAACAGAAACCTTGCTTGCTTCTGAGGCCCTTCCAGTGTTCTTCAGTTCAAAGCTCTCAGCATGCCAGAGTACCATACCTTGGGCTATTATTTTCTTTTCTTCTGGGATATCATTTTCTAAGCCCAAATACTATTGGAGAATCTCCCCAACTTTCTCTGCAACATTCTTTGCAACTATGTGTGTTCAAAAACTTGGGATTACACAGTGTAAAGTATAAAGAGGAGGGGAATCATGTCCAAACACTTGGAAACACATAATTATGGACCTCAAGCCAAAGTCCCAAAAGAAAATGAAATGATAGGCAAATAGAAGGGTAACCAGCAGTGTGTTCTGTCAAGAAAATAAACCAGAGAGAGAGTTTCAATAGAGAAGTGGTTAAATTTTTAAGGAGAGATTGAACATAATACGAATTTGGAGACTATGGAAATTTATTTCAAGACTTCAAGAAAGTGGTTTAAACAGCATGTTTTGAAAAAAAACAGAATTATAGTGAGACTTGTAACAGTTCTAGTGAACTTCTAATGACCATTTCCAGTTATGATGAAGAGCATCCATGAACTCCTGTGTGCCTTCTGTGACACATAGATAATCTGGATCTCCTTCTACTTTTCTCATCTGGTATTTTCTAGCATCTTCTCATCAAATGCCATGATTGATGGTAATTTCACAAGGCTAAATATTTCTTTTTATGTTCTAAGTGCTAATTTCAGTTTTCACATCCTTCCATATTACTGACAGATGCACTAGTTGTTTACACTTGGGTCTCTGCCATCACTTGCAATAGATATACCTAAAATAAAAGTAGCATATTTACCATTAGAATTGGTGCAGAACTCCCAACAATGATTTCTTTCATAGTGGCATCTGCATTCCAATTACTTGGAATCCAAACTTTGCTTTTCTTATACTTTATAAAAACCCAGGTTTCATTTCACTTTGTTAAAATATGGTGCTTTGTGAAAACCAGATGGTTTTTGAAATGTTTATCGTGGAATGGGATTGATATATTTTGCTTTATTTGTTTAGAATATGAAACTTTTAGTTTGTTGGAGGCAGAATTTATATAAAGAAGAGGCAGGGGTTTCAAGATGGCGGACTAGGGGTCGACTGCATTTCACGTTGCTCCAGGACGCAGGATTCAAAAGAGGAGATAGTGAGAGACTTGGGACCAACTCAAAGCCGCTGGGTGAGTCTCTCCCATTGGTGGGTCGCTTGGTCTAGGAGTGACTGCATCAGAGCCACAGGTGGTTGCCAGAGGAGGAGGCGAGTGGTGAGTTGATTGGACTAAAAGTGACCACTCCTGAACACCGGTGGCCTGCCTGGAGGAGGAGCGAGGTGGGTCACTTGGTCTCGGAGCCACCGCTCCTGAACACCCAGGGGGCTACCCCGAGGAGGAGGAGGAGGAACAGGGTGGGTCACTTGGACTTGGAGTGACTGCCTAGGGCTACGGGCGGTTGCTGGGAGGAGGAGACGCAAAGTGCATTGCTTGGGCTCCTAGTGACTGCATTGGAAACCTGGCCGCAGTCCGGAGGAGGAGGTGTGTGATGGGTCTCTGGGTATCGGAGCTATTGTACGGGGCTCCAGGTGGCGGCTCAGAGGAGGGGCCGCATAGCCAGGCGATAGGTGCAGAGCAGGGTCCCAGGAGCTAGGTGGATTCTTACTGGAAGAGCCACACAGAGACACGCCTAGGGGTGGAGCGAAGTTTCCAGGGCTGTGGGCAGATTCTCTGGGAGAGGCAGCCTAAGGAGACTCGCCTGCGAAGGGTGAGGCTCCCAGGCCCAGGAGGTAGGTCAGGGCCCCTGGGAACATTGCAGAGGAAGACAGCCCAGCCCAGGTGGTAGTTGTAGATTGAGGGGAACCTCTAGGAGGGGAACTGATAAGCAAGACGTCCCCAACGAGTGAGTCTTCCCGGCTGGGGAGGTTTTCCCACAGGGACGGTAAAACCAGAGACACAGGCACAAACAGGCTTTGCCTCAGCCCGCAGTCTAGTTCCCCATTGGATGAACATTGGTCAACAAGTGGAGGCACCTCTGCCCAGTAGCAGGGAATATACGCCACCTGAGGGTCAACACCCCTAGAGAGGCAGCTTCTTCGTGGAGCTCCGCATTATCAACTTCCTCCAAGACTTCAGGCTACTGAAGGATAAGAGAGGATATACTAGCAATCTTCAAGGACATTATAAGTCAATAGAGGAAATCTGCAATATCTTAATGACCCACTGGTTCCTGAACAATATGAGAAAACAGGGGAAGAGAATGCCCCAAACAAATCTAGATGTTTCATCAATAAAATCCAACGACAGCATGGCAGAAGAAATGACAGAAAGGGAATTCAGAATGTACATAATTAAAATGATTAGGGAAGCAAACGATGAGATGAAAGAGTAAATGCAGGCATTGAATGATGAGATGAAAGAGCAAAAGCAGGCATTGAATGATAGCACCAATCGACAGTTAACAGAGCAAATTCAGGAAGCAAAAGATCATTTCAATAAAGAGTTAGAGATATTGAAAAAAAACCAAACAGAAATCCTTGAAATGAAGGAAACAATAAACCAAATTAAGAACTCCATAGAAAGCATAACAAATAGGATAGAAAACCTGGAAGACAGAACCTCAGATATTGAAGACAAAATATTTAACCTCGAAAGCAAAGTTGAACAAACAGAGAAGATGGTAAGAAATCATGAACAGAATCTGCAAGAACTATGGGATATCATGAAAAGGCCAAATCTGAGAATTATTGGGATTGAGGAAGGCTTAGAGAAACAAACCAAAGGAATGAATAATCTATTCAATGAAATAATATCAGAAAATTTCCCAAATCTGAAGAATGAAATGGAAAATCAAGTCCAAGAGGCTTATAGGACTCCAAATACACAAAATTACAACAGACCCACACCAAGGCACATTATAATGAAAATACCTAACATACAAAATAAAGACAGAATTTTAAAGGCTGTGAGAGAAAAGAACCAAATTACATTCAGGGGAAACCAATACGGATATCAGCAGATTTTTCAATCCAGACACTAAAAGCTAGAAGGGCCTGGAACAAAATTTTTCAAGCTCTGAAAGAAAATGGATGCCACCCAAGAATCTTATACCCAGCAAAACTAACCTTCAAATTTGACGATGAAATAAAATCATTCCATGATAAACAAAAGCTCAAAGAATTTACAAAAAGAAAGCCAGCATTACAGAACATTCTCAGCAAAATATTTCATGAGGAAGAGATAAAAAACAAAGAAGCATATCATCAAAGGGAGGAATTACCCTAAAGGAACTGTCAAATAAAGGAGGAACCAAGATGTGTCAAAAAATAAATAAATAAATAAATAAAATTTTAAATATGAACCAAATGACCTGGAATACAAATCATATCTCAATAATAACTCTGAATGTTAATGGTCCTGAATTCATCAATCAAAAGACATAGACTGGCAGATTGGATTAAAAAGAAAGATCCAACAATATGTTGCCCTGCAAGAGACTCACCTCATAGAAAGAGATACTCAGTAGACTAAAGGTGAAAGGATGGGGAAAAACATACCATGCACGTGGACACAGCAAAAAAGCTGGAATATCCATCCTCATTTCAGATAATGTGGACTTCAAGCCAATGTTAGTCAGAAGGGATAAAGAAGGACATTTCATACTGCTTAAGGGAAGCATAAATCAGCAAGATATAGCAATCATAAACATCTATGCCCCAAACAGTGGCTCATCCATGTATCATAAAAAAATCCTTCTCAATTTTAGAAACTAAATAGAACATAACACAATAATACTAGGTGATTTTAACATGCCTCTCTCACCACTGGACAGATCTTCCAAACAAAAATTGAACAAAGAAACCATAGATTCAATAACACAATCAATAATTTAGACTTAACAGACATTATAGAATATACCAATCAACCAAGAGTGAATACACTTTCTTCTCAGCAGCACATGGATCCTTCTCTAAAATAGACCATATATTATGCCACAAAGCTAATGTTAGCAAATACAAGAAGATAGAGACACTACCTTGTATTCTATCAGATCATAATGGATTGAAGTTAGAAATAAATGAAAGAGTGAAAAACAGAAACTACTCCAACACCTGGAGATTAAACAATATGCTATCATATGATGAATGGATAACAGAAGATATTAGGAAGGAAATTAAAAAATTCTTAGAGGTAAACTGAGAACAAAGAAACATCATATCAAAATCTCTGGGACGCTATGAATGCAGTACTTAGAGGAATATTTATTTCATGGAGCGCATTTATTAAAAGAAGTAAAACTCAACAAATAAACGACCTAACGCTACAGCTCAAAGCCCTAGAAAAAGAAGAACAGACCAACACCAAAAGTAGTAGAAGACAGGAAATGGTTAAACTCAGAGCTGAAATCAACGAAATTGAAACAAAAGAAACAATACAAAAAATTGACAAAATAAATAGTTGGTTCTTCGAAAAAATAAACAAAATTGATAAACCTTTAGCCACACTAACAAAGAGAAGACGAGAGAAAACCCAAATAAGTAAAATTTGGAATGAACAAGGAAATATCACAACAGACATGACTGAAATACAAAACATAATTAGAAGCTATTTTGAAAATCTATACTCCAACAAAATTAGAAAATTTCGAAGACATCAACAGGTTTCTAGAGACATATGAATTGCCTAAACTGAACGAGGAGGACATACACAATTTAAATACACCAATTTGAAGTAATGAAATAGAAGAAGTCATCAAAAGCCTACCAACAAAGAAAAGTCCAGGACCAGATGGGTTCTCAGCCGAGTTCTACAAAACCTTTAAAGAAGAGCTGATTGCAATACTTCTCAAAGTATTCCATAAAATAGAAGATGGAGGGAACCCTCCCAAACTCATTCTATGAAGCCAATATTACCCTGATACCTAAACCAGACAGAGACACATCGAGGAAAGAAAATTTCAGACCAATATCCTTAATGAACATCGACGACAAAAATTCTCAACAAAATTTAGCAAATCACATACAAAAACATATTAAAAAGATAGTGCACCATGATCAAGTGGGTTTCATCCCAGGGATGCAAGGTTGGTTCAACATCAGGAAATCAATAAATGTACTTCACCATATCAATAGACTTAAAGTCAAGAATCACATGATTATTTCAATAGATGCAGAAAAAGCATTTGATAAAATACAGCACCGCTTCATGCTGAAAACACTGAAAAAATAGGGATAGTGGGAACATTCCTTAACATTGTAAAGGCCATCTACACTAAGCCCATGGCTAATATCATTCTAAATGGTGAAAAACTGAAAGCATTCCCTCTAAAAACTGGAACAGGGCAGGGATGCCCTCTTTCACCACTTCTATTCAATATCGTCCTTGAAACTCTAGCCAGAGCAACTAGACAGACCAAAGAAATTAAAGGGATACGAATAGGAAAAGAAGAACTCAAACTATCCCTATTTGCTGATGATATGATTGTATACTTAGAGGAACCAGGAAATTCCATCAGAAAACTTTTAGATCTCATAAGTGAATTCAGTAAAGTAGCGGGATAGAAGATCAATGCACATAAATCTAAGGCATTTTTATACATAAGCGATGAATCTTCAGAAAGAAAAATCAGGAAAACTACCCCATTCACAATAGCATCGAAAAAAATAAAATACTTGGGAATCAATCTCACAAAAGAGGTGAAAGATCTCTACAATGTAGAACTACAGAACACTAAAGAGAGAAATTAAAGAAAACCTTAGAAGATGGAAAGATCTCCCATGTTCTTGGATAGGAAGAATTAATATTGTCAAAATGGCCATACTACCAAAAGTGCTATACAGATTCAATGCAATTCCGATTAAAATCCCAATGATGTACCTTACAGAAATAGAGCAAGCAATTATGAAATTCATCTGGAAGAATAAAAAACCCAGAATAGCTAAAGCAATCCTTGGCAGAAAGGGTGAAGCAGGGGGTATCGCAATACCAGATCTTCAACTCTACTACAAAGCAATTGTAACAAAAACAGCATGGTATTGGTACCAAAATAGAAAGGTGGATCAATGGTACAGAATAGAGGACATGGACACAAACCCAAATAAATACAATTTTCTCATACTAGACAAAGGGGCCAAAAATATGCAATGGAGAAAGATAGCCTCTTCAACAAATGGTGCTGGGAGAATTGGAAATCCATATGCAACAGAATGAAACTAAACCCATATCTCTCACCATGCACGAAACTAAACTCAAAATGGATTAAGAATCTCGGAATCAGACCAGAGACCTTGCATCTTATAGAAGAAAAAGTAAGTTCAGAGCTTCAACATGTCAGCTTAGGACCAGACTTCCTCAACAGGACTCCCATAGCACAAGAAATAAAAGCAAGAATTAATAACTGGGATAGATTCAAACTAAAAAGCTTTCTCTCAGCAAAGGAAACTCTCAGCAATGCGAAGAAAGAGCCTACAGAGTGGGAGAAAATCTTTGCCAATCATACTTCAGATAGAGCGCTAATATCCAGAATCTATAAAGAACTCAAAAAACTCTACACCAAGAATGCAAATAATCCAATTGACAAATGGGCTAAGGAAATGAATAGACACTTCACAGAAGAAGATCTACAAGCAATCAACAAACATATGGAAAAATGTTCAGCATCTCTAGTAATAAGAGAAATGCAAATCAAAACCACCCTAAGATTCCATCTCACCCCAATTAGAATGGCGATTATCAAGAAATACAAGCAACAGCAGGTGTTGGCGAGGATGTGGGGAGAAAGGTACACTCTTACATTGCTGGTGGGGCTGCAAATTAGTGCAGCCACTCTGGAAAGCAGTGTGGAGACTCCTTAGAAAACTTGGAATGGAACCACCATTTGACCCAGCTATCCCACTCCTTGGCCTATACCCAAAGGCCTTAAAATCAGCATATTACAGAGATACAGCCACATCAATGTTCATAGCTGCTCAGTTCACAATAGCCAGATTGTGGAACCAACCTAGATGTCCTTCAATTGATGAATGGATAAAGAAACTGTGGTATATATATACAATGGAATATTACTCAGCCATAAAGAATGATAAAATTATGGCATTTGCAGGCAAATGGATGAAACTGGAGAATATCATGCTAAGTGAGAAAAGCCAATCTCAAAAAACCAATGGACAAATGATATCGCTAATAAGTGGATGATGACACATAATGGGTGGGGTGGGAGGGGTTAGTGTTAGGGTAGAGTTAGGGTTAGGGAGGGGGGCAAGAATGGAGGAAGGAAGGACTGTATAGAGGGAAAAGAGGGGTGGGAGGGATGGGGGGGAAGGGAAAAAAATAACAGAAGTGAATCAAACAACATTACCCTATGTAAATTTATGATTACACAAATGGTATGCCTTTACGCCATGTACAAACAGGGAAACAACATGTATTCCATTTGTTTACAATAATAAAAAATAAATAAAAAAATAAGAGTCAGCCCGATGGATTCATGAAGAAAACCTGCTGGCTGTAGGCAAGTAGAATATAATTCTCGAGAGTGTCAGTTATATAGTTGACATGAGCTATTCAGCCCTTAGATAGTGAGCCTATCTGTCACTGCTGATGCTGTCAGAATTCTGCCAAGTGTGGTGAGAAGACTCAGGGAGGAACTCGAGATGGAATGTTTTTGACTGATTATGATGAGACTATATTAACCCTTCACCATATTAGTGTTTCTATACAAAGCATTATTTAGTATGTAGAAATTTTTCCTTATTTGGGAACAAAGTCCACTTTTAACAGTTAGGACTTCTCATTAAAGGTCTGGATTAAATTGGTTTTAGGCATCAGATCGTCTTGCTTATTTCTTGCTCATTTGACTTCCCTGGATTGGCAGACATCATAAATGGTAAGGCACTCCTGTACCTGGCTTTCCACAGCCACAGCATGGAAAGAATTATGATTTTCCTTACTTGACAGGAATAAACAGACCATCCTAAGTCCGTTTCCACTCACTCAGCCTCAGCCTACCTAGATCCACTCCTTTCTCATGAGCAAGCACAAGGTATATTCTCAGTATGTATTTGTTGTGAGTGAGCCAGTGAATGTCCCAAATCTACATTCTGTCTCACAAAAAAAGCACATACTTTGAAATTTTATTGATTTCTCTTTGGTTAATATAATACACATTTCTGTAAGGGGCAACTCTGTAAACTATTGAGTGCATAAATTAGAATATTGGAAGGAAGAATGGCAGGTTAGCCCTCCATCCCTTGGTACCCAGTGGGAATTGGTTCCAGAAATCCCATCTGTTCCCAGCTCCACAGATACTGAAGTACCTTGTATAAAATGGCATAGTATTTACATGGAACTTCCCATACACTTGACATCCTCCCTATACTTCTTTTAACTTCCAATACACTTTAAGTACTATGTCAATGGTCGTTATTGTATTGTTTAGGGAATAATGACCAGTCACAGTTTGTTGACTCCTCAGATGCAGAACCCATGAGATGCAGGGCTGACTCTGGAAGGGGACAAGGCTGTGTCCTGATTTTTTTTCAGAGTTGGGAATGTTGCCCTTGCTGTCCTTTGGTTTCTCAGTAATGAGTGCTCTTTACTTGTCTACTGTGTATGCCACCAGACAGTGCAGCATGCATCTGTTCTTTTGGGAGAAAATGCCAGTTCACTGTCATCTGCATCCCTCAACCACGTCTTGTGTAAGTATACTGAAGAAGGAAAGCATTGCTCAAAATATTGCTAAAGTTGAAAACAGACAGGTGGTGGCAGCATTGGCCAGTTGCTGCAGCATGACTGCTCAGGTCGAGGTGGAGGGCCTGGTGTCCTCAATCTGTCAGCCTTGCTTTTCTTAATGAAGTAAGAAAGGAATTCCACAAGCTGGAAAGTGAGTTGGCCAATCCAGATGATTTTCTTCAGTTCTGGTGGAAAATATTCCATGAGCTATGTGTTGCAATGAATTAATTAATTTAATTGAAAGGGAGCTGGGTGAGCTGGGAGAGGTAATTTGGGATGGTAAAACACTGGCAAAAGGAGCACCTGCTCACAAGCCTGCAGTCAGTAGTTTGGAATTCCAGCAGGAATGGGTTGCTGATTACATGAAAGCAGAACCTCAATAACATCTTTGGAACCTGAGGTCTTTTTTAAAGTTTTGCTCTCATAAGGACAAAGACACAGATTATTACCCGAGATCCTGTTATTGTAGGTGTATTCTTGTCCATTCTCTTCTTTATAGTCCCTTGTACTGCAGGGCAGCTTGGTTTTGACGGTTCTTCATAGTCTTCCAAAGAAGAGCTGCTGATGGCAGACAAAGTGGGACTCATTTGAAAACTTAGGGCTCAGTTTTTCTTTAAGTAGAGTGAAAGAAAGTGGGCCTTTTACTTCTAGGATAAGATCTTTAATGATGAAGGAAGAAAAATATAGGTGAATCATAGTAGCTAATGTTCATTGAACATTTCCCCTTTGTGTGAGGCTCCTGGTAAGCCACATCAACACATTTCTTAATTGGTAAAATAACACCAAGTTGCAGGTATTGTTATTATTCTTGTTTCAAGGATGAGGGAAAAATAGATTGACTACCCAGCCAGTCTGTGGTAGAGCTGGGCTGTGGTCTCAGCGGGGCTCATGATATCCTGTGCACGACGCTGCTTTCTGAGGATGCTTGTATTGAGCAATAATGATGTAGCTGTCAGAAAAGAAAACTCTTCAGGTCTGAACCAAGGAAAGAGAGACCCACCTCAGCCAGATTGTTCTTGAAAGAATATCAAGAAAAGTATTCTGTGCCATAAAAGGCATGAGGCACTTGGTAATGGTGGAAGACAAGATTGTCTGCTTGTAAACAGGGAAGGATTGAATGCTTGATCACTTGGCTACTGCAAAATGGAGATAGAAAATGTTTTTCCACTTTGTAAAGCCAAAACACCTTTATATTCAAATCAACGCTACCCTCTCCTTTGCTGTGTAGGCCAAGTGTAGGAAGAGTGGGGAGGGCGAGAGATCCATGGAGCCCTCAGGGCCTAGTGCAGTATCACCAGGATTCTTGACAACCCCTACTGAGAAAGCAGATAGGAGCAGAGCCTAGGAAGATCTGCATAAGGGTGAAGCCATATGCCAGTCAGAGGATTCTTGAAGATAAGAGCATCGAGTCAAGGAAGTTATGGGAAATTTTTCAAATTCGTTTGTACTTTTTTAATTTGCACTAGATTAATCCTATTCCACTTTAGAATTAGCATTCCTCCTGTGATTTAGAATGTTTCTATGTTGGCTCATCTTCAGAGGGAGTCGTTTGATTTTTTACTTTTCTATCTCTGTATCACTTCACTATCCCTTTTAGGCAGTTTCAAATTATTTCCAGAACTTTCAAACCAGAGTCAGGTTTCCTGTGGGTGACTAAGTCTCCCACTCCCAGGATGATGGTGAGGGTACCTCAGTGAGCTTGTGGGAAATTGGGCCAAACATCAACTGAAGATGGACTCTTTCCACTTCATCCAGACGCAAGAGGTCTCCTGGTTCTAGGGACCATGCCTTCAGACAGGGACCATTCACATTCTTTGTCCCACATCTCTTCCTTGTCAAGAGGGAGCCTCATGCCAGCTCAGCTTCCCACTGGCAAGAGGTTAATTTTATTCCTCATTGTTGAGAGACAGACTCTGCTCCTTACAGAACCAGGAGTCAGGTTGCTATAAGTCTTCACCTCAGCTTTGCCACTTTGTGTTTTGTTGGTTTCTGACCAAGGAAGACAAGGGGACATGTACCTAGCCACTCTCTACTCTTTGCTTGTCTTGTCTTTTCTTTGTCACTGCTGTGCCTAGAATGGAACCAGGTGTCAAAGACGTAAACACACAGCAATGTCTTTGCCAAGAAAAAAGATTTTAGCAAAACATAAGAAGAAAAAATTCTAACTTAAATCTGCTTAAAGTAGGCTCAAATCAAAAAGGGGAGGTTGAATGAACATCTCTCAGAGAAGTTTTGAGGAGAAGACTTTCTCTTTCCTTCCTACTTTTTAAAATTAATTAATTAATTAATTTTTTTATTGTAAACAAATGGGATACATGTTGTTTCTCTGTTTGTACATAGAGTAAAGGCATACCATTTGTGTAATCATACATTTACATAGGGTAATGTTGTTTGATTCATTCTGTTATTTTTTCCCTTCCCCCCACCCCTCCCATCCCTCTTTTCCCTCTATACAGTCCTTCCTTCCTCCATTCTTGCCACCCTCCCACTCCCCATTATGTGTCATCATTCGCTTATCAGTGAGATCATTCGCCTTTTGGTATTTTGAGATTGACTTATCTCACTTAGCATGATATTCTCCAATTTCATCCATTTGCCTGCAAATGCCATAATTTTATTATTTTTATGGCTGAGTAATATTCCATTGTATGTATATACCACAGTTTCTTTATCCATTCATCAATTGAAGGACATCTGGGTTGGTTCCACAATCTGGCTATTGTGAATTGAGCAGCTATGAACATTGTTCTGGTTGTATCTCTGTAGTATGCTGATTTTAAGGCCTTTGGGTATAGGTCAAGGAGTGGGATAGCTGGGTCAAATGGTGGTTCCATTCCAAGTTTTCTAAGGAATCTCCACACTGCTGTCCAGAGTGGCTGCACTAATTTGCAGACCTACCAGCAATGTATGAGTGTACTTTTTCCCCACATCCTTGCCAACACCTATTGTTGCTAGTGTTCTTGATAATTGCCATTCTAATTGGGGTGAGATGGAATCTTAGTGTAGTTTTGATTTGCATTTCTCTTATTACAAGAGATGTTGAACATTTTTTCATATATCTGTTGATTGCTTATAGATTTTCTTCTGTGAAGTGTCTGTTCATTTCCTTAGCCCATTTGTCAATTGGATTATTTGTATTCTTGGTGCAGAGTTTTTTGAGTTATTTATATATTCTGGAAATCATTGCTCGATCTGAAGTGAGTGGCAAAGATTTTCTCCCACTCTATAGGCTATTTCTTTGCATTGCTGATAGTTTCCTTTGCTGAGAGAAAGCTTTTTAGTTTGAATCTATCCCAGTTGTTGATTGTTGCTTTTATTTCTTGTGCTATGGGAGTCCTGTTGAGGAAATCTGGTCCTAAGCCGACATGTTGAAGCTCTGGACCTACTTTTTCTTCTATAAGATGCAAGTTCTCTGGTCTGATTCCGAGGTCCTTAATTCATTTTGAGTTTAGTTTCATGCATGGTGAGAGATATGGGTTTAGTTTCATTCTGTTGCATATGGATTTCCAATTCTCCCAGCACCATTTGTTGAAGAGGCTATCTTTTCTCCATTGCATATTTTTGGCCCCTTTGTCTAGTATGAGAAAATTGTATTTATTTGGGTTTGTGTCCATGTCCTTTATTCTTCTGTACCTTTGATCTACCTGTCTACTTTGGTACCAATACTATGCCGTTTTTGTTACTATTGCTTTGTAGTAGAGTTGAAGGTTTGGTATTGCGATACCCCCTGCTTCACTCTTCCTGTTCAGGATTGCTTTAGTTATTCTGGGTTTCTTATTCTTCCAGATGAATTTCATGATTGCTTGCTCTATTTCTGTAAGGAACGTCATTGGGATTTTAATCGGAATTGCATTGAATCTGTATAGCGCATTTGGTTGTATGGCCATTTTGACAATATTACTTCTGTCTATCCAAAAACATGGGAGATCTTTCCATCTTCTAAGGTTTTCTTTAATTTCTTTCTTTAGTGTTCTGTAGTTCTCATTATAGAGGTCTTTCACCTCTTTTGTTAGATTTCTTCCCAAGTATTTTATTTTTTTCAAAGCTATTGTGAATGGGGTAGCTTTCCTACTTCTCTTTCTGAAGATTCATCACTTATGTATAAAAATACATTGAATTTATGAGCATTGATCTTATATCCTGTTACTTTACTGAATTCACTTATGAATTCTAAAAGTTTTCTGGTGGAATTTCCTGGTTCCTCTAAATATATAATCATGTCATCAGCAAATAGGAATAGTTTGAGTTCTTCTTTTCCTATTCCTATCCCTTTAATTTCCTTTGTCTGTCTAATTGTTCTGGCTAGAATTTCAAAGACAATGTTGAATAGAAGTGTTGAAATAGAGCATCCCTGCCTTGTTCCAGTTTTTAGGGGGAATGCTTTCAGTTTTTCACCATTTATTGGCCATGGGCTTAGCATAGATGGCCTTTACAATGTTAAGGAATGTTCCCACTATCCCTATTTTTTCTAGTATTGAGAGCATAAAGGGATGCTGTATTTTATGAAATGCTTTTTCTGCATCTATCACAATAATCATGTGATTCTTGATTTAAGTCTGTTGATATGGTGAATTACATTTATTGATTTCTGAATGTTGAACCATCCTTGCATCCCTGGGATAAAACCCACTTGATCGTGGTGCACTATCTTTGTAATATATTTTTGTATGCGATTTGCTAAGATTTTGTTGAGAATTTTTGCATCAATGTTCATTAAGGATGTTGGTCTGAAATTTTCTTTCCTTGATGTGTCTCTGTCTGGTTTAGGTATCTAGGTGATATTAGCTTCTTAGAATGAGTTTGGGAGAGTTCCCTCCTCTTCTATTTCATGAAAAAACTTTGAGAAGTATTGGAATGAGCTCTTCTTTAAAGGTTTTGTAGAACTCAGCTGGGAACCCATCTGGTCCTGGGCTTTTCTTTGTTGGTGGGCTTTTGATGACTTCTATTTCATTACCTGAAATTGATCTATTTAAATTGTGTATGTCCTCCTCATTCAGTTTAGGTAATTCATATGTCTCTAGAAACCTGTTGATGTCTTCAAGATTTTCTATTTTGTTGGAGTATAGATTTTCAAAATAGCTTCTAATTATGTTTTGTATTTCAGTCGTGTCTGTTGTGATATTTCCTTGTTCATTCTGAATTTTAGTAATTTGCGTTTTCTCTCTTCTTCTCTTTGTAGTTTTTCCAAAGAACCAATAATTTATTTTGCAAATTTTTTGATTGTTTCTTTTGTTTCAATTTCAACTCTGATTTTCACTATTTCCTGTCTTCTACTACTTTTGGTGTTCTGTTCTTCTTTTTGTAGGGCTTTGTGCTGTAGTGTTAGGTCATTTATTTTTGGTTTTTTTCTTTTTTTATTGAATGCACTCCATGAAATAAATTTTTCTCTAAGTACTGCTTTCATAGTGTACCAGAGATTTTGATATGATGTTTCTTTGTTCTCATTTACCTCTAAGAATTTTTAACTTTCCATCCTGATGTCTTCTGTTATCCATTCATCATGTAATAGCTTATTATTTAATCTCCAGGTTTTGGAGTAGTTTCTGTTTTTCACTCTGTCATTTAATTCTAATTTCAATCCATTATGTTCTGATAGAATACAAGGTATTATTTCTGTCTTCTTGTACTTCCTAACTTTAGCTTTGTGGCATAAAATATGGTCTATTTTAGAGAAGGATCCACATGCTGCTGAGAAGAAAGTGTATTCGCTCTTTGTTGGATGGTATGTTCTAAAAATGTCCCTTAAGTATAAATTATTGTGTTATTGAGATCTGCGATTTCTTTGTTCAAGTTTTGTTTGGAGGATCTGTCCAGTGGTGAGAGAGGTGTGTTAAAATCACCTAGTATTATTGTGTTGTGGTCTATTTGATTTCTGGCATTGAGAAGGATTTGTTTGATGTATATGGATGAGCCACTGGTTTGGGCATAGATATTTATGATTGTTATGTCTTGCTGATTTATGCTTCCCTTAAGCAGTATGAAATGTCCTTTATCCCTTCTGACTAACTTTGACCTGAAGTCCACATTATCTGTTATGAGGATGGATACTCCAGCTTTTTTACTGTGTCCATGTGCATAGTATGTTTTTCCCCATCCTTTCACCTTTACTCTGTGGGTATCTCTTTCTATGAGATGAGTCTCTTGCAGGCAGTAAATTGTTGGATCTTTCTTTTTAATCCAGTCTGCCAGTCTATGTCTTTTGATTGAAGAGTTCAGGCAATTAACATTCAGGGTTGTTATTGAGATATGATTTGTATTCCCAGTCATTTGGCTCATTTTTTTTTTGACTCGATTTGATTTCTCCTTTATTTGGCTGTTCCTTTAGGGTAGTTCTTCGCTTTGCTGATTTACATCATTGTTTTTCATCTCTTCCTCATGGAATATTTTGCTGAGAATGTTCTGTAATGCTGGCTTTCTTCTTGTATATTCTTTTTGCTTTTGTTTATCATGGAAGGAATTTATTCCATTGTCAATTCTGAGGGTGAGTTTGCTGGGTAAAAGATTCTTGGTTGGCATCCACTTTCTTTCAGGGCTTGACAAATGTTGTTCCAGGCCCTTCTAGCTTTTAGGGTCTGGATTGAAAGATATGCTGATACTGTATTGGTTTCCCCTGAATGTAATTTGATTATTTTCTCTTGCAGCTTTTAAAATTCTGTCTTTATTTTGTATGTTAGGTATTTTCATTATAATTTGCTTTGGTGTGGGTATGTTGTAATTTTGTGTATTTGGAGTCCTATAAGCCTCTTGAACTTGATTTTCCATTTCATTCTTCAGATGTGGGAAATTTTCTGATATTATTTCATTGAATAGATTCTTCATTCCTTTGGTTTGTTTCTCTAAGCCTTCCTCAATCCCAATAATTCTTAAATTTGGTCTTTTCATGATATCCCATAATTCTGGTAGATTCTGTTCATGATTTCTTACCATCATCTCTGTTTGATCAACTTTGTTTTCTAGATTAAATATTTTTTCTTCGTTTTCTGATGTTCGGCCTTCCAGGTGTTCTATCCTATTGGTTATGCTTTCTATGGAGTTTTTAATTTGGTTTTTTGTTTCCTTCATTTCAAAGATTTCCATTTCAAGAGTTTGGTTTTTTTTTCAAGATCTCTAACTCTTTATTGAAATGATCTCTTGCTTCCCGTATTTGCTCTTTTAACTGTTGATTGGTGCAATAATTCAATCCCTGCATTTGCTCTTTCATCATTCAATGCCTGCATTTGCTCTTTCATCTCATCGTTTGCTTCCCTAATCATTTTAATTATGTACATTCTGAGCTCCCTTTCTGACATTTCTTATACCATGCTGTCATTGTATTTTATTGCTATACCATCTAGGTTTGTTTGGGACTTTTTCTTCCCTTGTTTTCTCATATTGCTCAGGTATCTACTTCTCTAGTAGTGAAAATCTGGGATATTGCAGCTTTCCTCTATTGACTAATATTGTCTCTAGATTTCCAGTACCTCACCTCTTAGCCTTCAGTAGCCTGAAGTCTTGGAAGGACTTGATAATGCAGTGCTCCACTAGGAATCTGCCCCTCTAGAGGTGGTGGCATTCAGGTTTGGTATATTCCATCAGTGGGCAGAGGTGCCTCCACTTGTTGACTGATGGTCAGCCAAACAGGGACTAGACTGCAGAGTGGAGTATGTTTTGGGCCCGTGTCTCTGGTTCTACTGCCCTGGTTGGAAAGCCTTGCCCAGCGGGGAAGACTCACCTGGTGGGAAGTTTCGCTGGGCAGCTCTCCTCCAAGAAGTTCCCTTTGGTCCACAACTACCTCCTGTACTGGGAATCCCTCCTCTGCGATGTTCCCAGGGTTCCCGACCTACCATCTGAGTGGGCGAGCCTGGCCCTGTGAGGGACTCCCTCGCTGAGCAGCCCTCCTCTACTATGTTCCCTGGGGACTGGAGCTACTGCCTACACCTCAGACCCTCACTCTGCATCAAAGCCTCTCTCTGTGTGGCCCTCCTCTGCAATGCTCTTAGTTGACTGGGTTCTTGACTCGAGCAGGGAAGTCTCGCTGGGCCACTCTACTCCACGAAGTTCCCTGTGTTTTGGGACTACTGCCCCATCCAGGGAGCCCGACCAGTGGGAGAGCCTCACCCGGTGGCTCTGAGTTGGTCCTGAGTCTCTCAGTACCTCGTCTCCTTGACTCCTGGGTCTTGCCAAAGGTCCTTTAATCTCCTGTAGGTGCCTCAGGAAGGGAGCTGCCCTTACAATGATGGTGGCCATGTCCTCAGGAATAATTCAAAATTCTTGCAACAGCCTATAAAGAAGCCTCTGGCTAGTTCCACATTGCATGCAGGCTAGCTGGTCTGCCAGCTTTCTCCAAGATGGTGAAAGACCTTGGTACAGGGGTCAGGAGGGGACACTCAGTGATGTTGTCTGTCTTCATCCTGATGGTTGCGTGGGCTGGCTGCCCACTGCCTAGCTCCGCAAGGCAGGCAGGTTGGGTGCCCACCGACTACCTCCGCAATGCAGACAGCCTGACTCACCCGCCAGCTTGCCTTGTGACTGCAACCGACCAGTGATGGTGCTCCTCCTCGGTGCAGGGGTCCTCTCTTTTCTACATTTTATTCTTGCTCCTCTCTTTTCTACATTTTATTCTTGCTCCTCTTCTACCATTTGTATTCTCCTTCCTTTACTTTTCTAATTGCTTTTATTTCCCCTTCCCTTTCTGATTTTGTCTTTTCCCATTCCCTTTCCAGTCCTTTCTTCTTCAGTTGTCTTTTCTTCTCTCACGGCCTTTCTTAGTTTAATTACTCCTGTTGTGGTGAATGCTACCCACCTCCATTCTCTCTTATACTAGCATGTATGTGTCTTCCCTTAAGACCAGTTCTGAAGCCACCTGAAGATAATTCATAGGATAGCATAGAAACAGACATACATGAACCCTAGAGTGAGACATATTGATAAATAATGAATCAGGGGAAATTTGGATACCACAGGATGCTTTTGTGGCAAAATTATGGCCATTTTCACAGGATGGTACCATGGAAATGATAAATCCATTTTCTTTTCTTTTGAAAGGTGGTCAACAATAACAGAAAACTGTTTTTAAACTTTGTGAACATTGGTTCTAACTGTACATTAGTAGCAAATTTATCTTAAAAATGATCCATAAGTACAAATAGTATACATAATTATAGAGTATTATATGAGGTCTTGCTATACTTGTTCATTACTTTAACTGCAGGTTGCTCTCTAATGATAGAATCATTAGCTGAATAGAGTCTATTTACTTCTGTTTTTCTTCTTATCTTGCAGATATTGTACTGACACAGTGCCCTGGGGAAACCCAGGAGACCACCATGACTTTGAACCTCAGCGCTATAATGATAGAAATATTGAGGTCATTGGATTCACCATGGCCTCTTTGGTGAGCAGTGCAACTATGCTGTTGAAATAAAATGCATTTAAGGCATAGAGTTTATTAATTTAGTCTTTAAAATATAGAGTTGAAAAAAAAATAAAATATAGAGTTGTTTACAAAAAATATAAACAAAGTCAGCATGCCACTCTGAAACTTATGAACATTTGATTGATTTCAAAAAATTTAAATTAGTGTCATTTCATAAAAAGTAATTTTCTACCAGAATAAAAAGTTTTCATGCTAATCTAAAAGCATTATTCCACAGAAATATCCCAGCACTGATGTAAAAACCATAGCACTTAGTACTTTTTTGGATCACTGAGGACTAGAATATTTAGGTAAAAAATTAAATTGGTTATTTGTGCTCAACTTTGTATTGCTTACTTATGCATAAGATGGGCATATCCATTATCACAAAATACTTGCATATAGGAAGATCTCATTATCATGACTTTAGTGAATATTCACTTACTATAGTATTGAGATCACTTTACTTTTCAATATTGTTTGCTTGTATTAAAGGGTAAATCTGTAGTAAAATGTATTTTCAAACATTCCTGTTTGTTCTTAAATGAGGGAACCTATCAAAATTATACTTATTATTTTATCATGTGTAAATCTATCTGTTATCAGTTTGAAAAAGCAAATCAAAACAAAGCATCTACTTGAAATCTTCAGTTAGCACTTGCTTGGTTCCTTATATCTTGTGTAAAAGAGCAAGAAGGTTGTACTTGTTATGATAAATAAAGCAAATGGGTCTCATTTCACTTATCTTGTGAATTACAAAAGACTCTTCCTCAATCATCTCCAATTAGTGAAGCTCAACAGAATAACATATGGTATTTATGGCAAGAATCTCCATCACTTGAGTTGTGTTCCCTGTTCCACTTGCCATCTCTAGAATAAAAGAGGTTGTTATGGTGTGAAAGATTGAATTTTACCTACTTTTCAGAGTTATAGCTCCTATGCTGCTGTTTTTCACCCGTGCTTCTCATGGCAATAAGGAAGATACATCAAAGAAAAAACAGGATTAAGTTCAGACAGGGTATGTGCAAGAAAATATTATTGGATGTGAACAAACCATGCTGGCATGTAATGGGAAAAACCTCAAATTGTTCATATGTATTTACTCATTCATTCGTTCATTCATTCATTCATTCATTTACCTATCCAGTGAACATTTATTGAATGGTTACCATGTGCCAGAGCTTCCTAGACCTGGCTGTGAGGTAGAATGTTCTCAAGGAATTGTCTGAGGGATAATGATTCCTTCTGTAACACCAGCAGGTCAAGGGGATTACCAGATACTTCCCTCTGCTCTTAGGGTTAAACTTTAAATCCTTTCTTGGCCTATGAACTCAAGGCTCTCTCTGGTTTTCCAGCCTTCCCCACTTCCATTTTTGCTTCCAAGCTGTAGTGACTCCCAGTCAAGCAGAGGTTCGAACATCCCCTTCTTCTTCCTTCACCCTTTAATATGCTTTTTAACTCTTCATCTTCTATGACTTTTCAGTCTGTATCTGGATAAGGTTCTTCATATAGTCTTTTTTGGGGAGGTGTTTATTTACAAATGTACTGTTAGTGTCTGAGTGGGAGAGATGGGCAGATAGAAACTGAGTCATTAGAGGAGAGTTAAATAGAGGGGCTCTTTATCTATAGTGCATTT
This sequence comes from Sciurus carolinensis, assembly GCF_902686445.1. Lineage (NCBI taxonomy): Eukaryota > Metazoa > Chordata > Mammalia > Rodentia > Sciuridae > Sciurus > Sciurus carolinensis. The sequence continues at coordinate 93,701 of NW_025920348.1, forward strand.
AGGTTTATGGGAAACAGCAGTTCCTCACCTGAAGGATGAAGGATAATGAAATGGTCACCTGTAACAGAGAGAGAACTACTTGGAAGGGGCCCCTTGATAGACATGATATTCACTAAGAGGATGCTGCCAATCTGTGCCTACCAGGCACAGGAAGAGCACAAACAGGGTTTCCTTGCCTTCTGTATCTTCTGCAGGTGACTTCCTCTGGAGAAACCTGACTCAGAACCAGAGGATACAGGAACCACTAATACAGTCCAAATAGATCAGATTTATAAGACAGAAAGGAGGGTAGGGAGGGTGGCAAAGGCAGCTGGGAGTGGTCAATGATGGGCATCCATCACTGCAGTTATGATTAACGGGGTTGGGGGCATGGGGACAGAGCAGGGAGCCAGATACCTGCAGCTGGAAACGTGGAAATGTGATCAGCAGGATGAATTTCACCAGGAGAAGAATGGCCTTGGCATTCTGGAAAAAGGGAAATTTACAAACACTTTCAAGTATTAGAATCAGTCATGTGTGGGAACTGGAAATAGCTTTATGTAATATAATTGTAGGGGAGTCATGTCATTCTGAAAAGCCAGATCGTAGGGTGAATAAAGAATTTATCTAGGAGATTTTTTACTTTATTGAGTGTAACTGGGAGTTAATAAAATGTTTCTTAAATGTGTATTTTTAATGGGAATATGAATCCTAAGTACTCAGCTTTTATAATTATCAACTCATAGATGGTCATCCTTGTCACCATCTCTGACCTTTTCCCATATTTTATTTAGATGCCAGGTCCAGATGTCATGTTATTTTACCCAAAAACTTTCCTTTGTTAAAAATACTCCAATAATGTTATCTTATCTAAAATAAATTGTCTAATATCACTAAATCTCTACTTAGTGCTCAAATATCTAATTGTCTTCAAAATGTCATTAGTTTTCTCATGCTCTTTTTGTCTGAATCAGGATTCAAAACCAATTGCACATTGTGTTTGGTTGATAAGATTCTTAAACCGGTATAGATTCTTTTCCAACTCTTATTTTTTTTCCCCATTTGTTTGTTGACAAAACCTGGTCATTTGTTTGGTAAAATTTCTCAGTTGGAATTTCAAAAATATTATCCATGACGTATCAATTAACATGCTCTTTTTTCTTCTCCAATTCCAGTAAATTGACAGTTGACTCTAGATACATTTCCCTGTAAACTGGTACAGGGTGAGCTTTTCTAATTAAAAAATCTAAGATCTGAAACTTACTGAATGCTTTTAGGTTTCAGAGCATTTCAGATTTTCAGATTAGAGATGCTCCACTGGTAAACTATGCAAATATTCCAAAATCCAAAAACATTATGAAATCTGAAACACTTCTGGTCCCAAGCATTTTGAAAAAGGGGTGCTCAGCCTATAGAAATTTCTAGGAACATCATTTACATTTGCCAACAAGTCCCTCTGTAGGAGTGTTTTTCATAATAAATAGTTGTCTCTCTCTAATGTTAGTAGATATTGATAGTCATTGGCTGGATCCAACAATCATTAGGGATTGCAAGAAAGTGATACTCTAATTTATCTATTAATTGGAATGTTTCCTTAAAGAGAAGTCTTTATTCTCCTGTTATTTCATCACTTAGTTACGTACTTACATAGGAAAGGCAGAATAAGAGACTTTTTTTCCTTTCTATATTTTCAGAACAATGAGTTAGTTAAATAGCATTCTCTGATGGTGATTGGTTATAAAATGGCATTGAGTATTTGGACACTTATCCATCAAGAATTTGGTACTTGTGTCCTCCTCATGATTTCTGGTTGGGCTTTTGAGTGCCTTGAGGGGTCAAGTACAGTGGAAGTCATGCTATACAACTTTTGAGACTGGGTCATAAAAGGCCATGCAGTGTATGGGAAATCTGGGCAACACTGATGGTCTCCAGTTTAAATTCAACTTAAATGTCTCTGCTTTCATTCATTTATTGTCATTTATAAGTATTTATTGAATCCACAAATACCAAATCCATAGATGACAAGCTGGTAGGTAAAACGGTTAAGAAACAGGCTTAGAGGCCCTGTCCTTGGGGTTTTCACAGCTTGGTGTTGTGGCCGGGAGACCCAGGAAGTAAAAATGTCATGATGGGCCAATGTAATAAATTCTGGAAGTGAGGCATGTGTAAGAATAGGAAGGAGAGATGGGGTTATCAGTGAAGATTTCTCAGAGGAGGAAGGGATTGAGGTATAATGTGACCCCGTGGCCATTCTTATTACAGGAACAATCTTGAGGGCATATATCCTAAGAGAACACTGGTGGTACCTTTGAGTGACCGTACATACAGTGACTATAGATAGAGATATTGAGAAAGGGCAGAAATAGAGCCTGCTGAGATGTTGATGACAGACCAAGGGAGCGGGGTGACAGGAGCAGACTTGTGCTTTAGAAAGATTGCCTGGGTGTTGGTGGGGGAGGCAACCAGACTCTCTACCACTGGAGGCTGATGGACAAATCAACACATTGGTACCCATGTCCACATGAAGAAGTGAGGAGACCTGGAAGCCAGAAGCAATAAAGTGGAAATGAAGATGGAAGGGGCTGGTGAGTTGACATCATTTGGACATAGGAACTCATTGTGAAGAGTAAAGAGGAGTGGTGTAAGTGAATCCTGGGACCATAGACATCCAGGTAAAGATGACTGTCTTAAAGGAGGTAGAAAATAGAAAGGAGAATAGTACAAAAGCAATGAACTCTGTTTTACATATTTTAAACTTGAAATTCCTGGAAGACATATAAGGGAATATAATAACAGGCAATTGGAAATATATAGTTAGAGCTCAGGAGATGTCTCTAGGTTGGAGAGATGGTTTTAGGGGCCTGTCACTTCCTACCCTCTTCCATCCTATCATTTGTAGGAAAGAGAGAAAATAATAGTAGATGGGAGTTGTAGAACTGGAAATGGAATACCAAAATCACATCAATTATGTATTCCTTATGTGATACGAATAATGAAATGCATGCACGCCTGCTACCATCGATGTGTGAAAGATGGCCAATTCTGGTGACTCCCAGTCACTTCCAAAATAGGAAATCCTACTGCAGAAAAGCAGAGTTAGATGTAGTTTAAGATGAAAGGTCTTTAGCTCCCTGTGGTCTCTAAATAATACTGGAAACTACTTCTCTATTTTCACACACATCTAACCTTATTCCTCACAGTCCTGCATTGCTCTTCATTCAGGATGAAAGGGTCTTAGTTTTAGTCATTCAATTCTGCATTTCTTAAAACTTTTATATTGATTATATTTCAAAGAAGGCAAATTACATGAAACTCAAGCATCTGTGTAAGATGATTATATAAACAGAAGAGTGAAGTTATTTGAGTTGTGTGTGTATATTCTTGTGTATTTAAAACAGTTGCCATGTAAAATTTAAAAACATAACTAGTAGGTCAAGTCTTTTAGAAGCGAATTATTTTTGTTAGAATTTGACATATCTTAAGTCATTAAAGGCTATGTACTTTCAAGCTCATGGGATAAACTAATTAATATTTTATAGATTGTAACTTAAGTAAAATACAAAGAACATAAAATTCAGAGTGGCTCTTGGAGACAGATTTAAAATAGAATTACTGGAATTGAATTAACAAAAGACTATTTCTTTTAGACTCTTTATCTTGTAATTGCAAACTTCAAAGCAGAAGTCGTCAGTTCACTATACTGATTGAGATGCATTCCTACTAACTAAGATGATTCTTCACTTCCTGATTACCTTTATGGATTTTACACAGGCCATAATCAGGCATTGTAATTCATATTTATTTCTGCCACAATTTTCTGTCATTAGAGTTGTGAAAGTCCTTTCATGTTAAGTCTGTTTGTAAGTAATTTAAAAACTGTTCAAGACAGTACAAAGCATTATTCAGATTGAGGAAGTAGGAGCCTAATTTGTTATTCAGTATGAAATCCAAGATTTCAGTTTTATAAACTTCAAAGAAAGCACATTCATCTTTTTGTTAATTGAAATTAAAATGTGTAAGTTATTTTATATTCATGAATTAGGAAAGGAAAAGGTGATTCAGTGATAAAAAAATAAATGGGGAACTTCCCAGAGTTGAAGTTTTATATTTACCATGTAACATAGTATTTTATGTTTCTAGAAAAATAATGTAACACTTAATGTTTGCTTATTTTGATAATCCACACATTAGAACCAGTGACTATATCAGCCACAATCATATGATTCATAAAGGATGTATTTTCTTCCAATGGCTTTATTTTTATGTTTTAAAATATACATGAAATGTATTATCGTAAGTAAAACTGATAACTAGAAATAGTCACCTACTGACCAGTTCATTGGATCAATATATCCCACTATATATAATAATTGTTCCTTTATGAAGTTTTCTCTATGAAACTTTTAGGTTCCTATTGTTTGTTGTTATGGATAATCCTGTAATTAACATAATCATTTGGAAACCTCTGTACACATTTCAAATTATTTTCTTATGATAAATCCTCAGGAAATAAATAGCTGATTCGATGACATAAAGGTTTTAAAACCCTCTTAATAACAATTTTAAAACAGCTTTATAGAAATTTTATATTGTTCCCAATGTACAGAGTACAACAGCAGTGGACAGGGTACTTGGATTAGAAGTGACTTAAATATCCTACAGGTGCTGAAAAAGTGTTAATGGAAGAGACATAAATGCTGTTATAACAGAGCCTCTGACAAAACAGAAGGAGGGGGAAAGTAAGATTCCATCCCAACACATGATGCATGTTTTATTATGTTATTAAAACTTGGGAACAAATAGGTCCTAAATAACCACAAATGTAAGGACAACAATGTTTATTGTTACCTGTCTAGTCTTGTTTTTAAAAACAAGCTTTGTGTCTTTGTATATATTAATGGACTGTTTATCTTTCAGTTGCCAGAGACTTATTCTGAATACAGGTCTTTTGACAGATTTACTTACTACAAATATTTTCTCTCAGTTTGTGCTTTTCTTTTTGTATTCTTATGGTTTCTTTTGATGAGTTCACGTTTAAAACATTTTTATGAATTCCAGTTTAATGAAGTAAGCTTAAATTGAGTTAAAGATTCTTGCATAGTTCTTAAAAATTATTTGATTATTCCAAGAAAGGTCAGGAAGGCATTCTATGTTTTATCCCTGAAGATTTATTGTGTTGGCTTTTATGTATAGGTGATTCCATTCAGATTAATTTTTTAAAAAAATCTTTTTAGCCGTACATGGACACAAATGCCTTTACTTTATTTATTTATTTTTATGTGGTGCTGAAAATCGAAACCAGTGCCTCACATGTGTTAGACAAGTGCTCTTTCCCTGAGCTACAACCTTGCCCTAAAGTTAATTTTTATATATTGTGTAAGACAGCTACTCATTCATTTTTAAAACTATATTTATCTAGCTCTTTCATGAACTATTTGTTGAATGAACTTTCCTTTTCTATAGAATCAACTTGGTGACTTTGCTGTCTGATTGTGTGTGGACATTTTTCTGAAATCTTTATTCTTTTGACTTCTTTATGCCAATACTATTCTGTCCTCACTATTCTAGCTTTATAGTTAGTCTTTTGTCTGGTTATATGATTCATTTCACTTAGTTCTTCAAAGAGAATAATTGTTATTCTAGGTCATCTGCATCTGCATATAAATTTTATAATTTGTCAGTATCTACCAGAAATCTCTTGGAATTTGAATTGGGATTTCCCTGAACCTTTAAATTCGAGGAAAGATAGGATATTAGCAATATTGATTGTTCTATTCCATGAATATGGTATATTTCTTTATTTAGGTGTTATTTTCTTCTTTAAGCAGGGTAGTTTTCAGGTTTCTGCACCTCTCCTGTTAATTCCTAAGTATTGGATGCTTTTTGATACAATTTTATATAGTATTTTTAATTTCACAGTTATTATTGCTAGTAAGTAGAAATAACTGATATATGTGCATCTGTTAGTCTACTTATTTATTTATTTATTTATTTTATTCACCTTGTCTTGTAACTTTCCTAAATTCTCTTGAGTTCTGGTAGTTTTTGTAGGTTCCTTAGATTCTTCTGTATATACAATCATGTTATCTATGGGTAGGGACAATCTTACTGTTTTTAGACACCTTTTATTTTTTTTTTAATTGTCTTATTGACCTGGTCAGTACATTCAGGAAGATGTTGAATAAAACTGGTAAAAATTAACATGTTTGTCTTGTTCCTGATTAGAAGGAGAAGCATTCATATTTTCTCATAAAATGTTATTTAGTTGGCATATTTTTAAATAAATATTCTTTATCCCTTAAAAATTTCAGATTTATTCCTAGTTCCCTAAGAGTTTTTCATCACAGATGTGTAGTGTATTTTATCTAATGCTTTTTTGCATCTCCAAAAATGACATGTAATTTTCTCCTTTGTTTTGTTTAAATCATAAATTCTACTCATTTTTAGAAAGTCTTATACTAACCATGAATTTCTGGGCTAAAACACTCTTAGTCTTGATGTATTATCATTTTTTTCATTTTTTAGATGAAATTTACTAATATTAGGCATTTTTGTGACTATGATTGTGAAATGTATTGGACAGTAAATGTATTTTCTTTTTTCAGTTTTGATATCAAGTTCTGTTTGCTCCATGAATTGAAATAGGAAATGATGTTCTATTTTCTGAAAGAATTTTTGGAAACTTGTATTATTCTTTTCTTATATATTTCATAGAATTTCCCACTGACCCATTTGGCTCTAAGATTTCTTTGAGAAAAGAATAGATACAGAATTATTCAGATTTCTATTCTGCTGCACCCACCACTCCTCTTTTTAAAGAAAGTATCCTCACAGTGCTGCTCAGACTGGCTTCAGATTTTCAATCCTCCTATGCCAGACTCATGCCAATATGCCGAGCTCTATCTCTTCTTGAGTCAATTTTATTCAATTAAATTATTTAGGGACTTTTTCATTTCATCTACTCATTGAGTCCATGGGCAAAAATTGTTTATTAATGTTCTGTTATTATTCTTTTACTGACAATAGGATCCTCTCCTCTATTTCTAAAACAAGTAGTTTGTTATCCATCTTTTTCTCATAATTCCATTTTTCCCACTTGCCTTCAATAATTTTCATATACTTTCTTTTTACATGCCATATGTAAACCCCACAATTTAACATTAGTGTTTTTGCTTTAAGTAATGGACTGTCTTTTAAAGAACTTGAGATGAAAGAAAATTGATAACCCTTTATTAACCATATATTCACCACTTTCGGAATTCTTCATTCTTTCCTCTCAATCCAGGTTTCCATTCTGTTGTTGTTTGAAGGAGTTACTCCAGCATTTCTTAAAATGAAGGCCACAAATAATCACAAACTTTATTTTTTGAAAATGTTTTTATTTGACCCTCATTTTTTAAATTTTAATTTTTTGGAGATAAAATTTCTGAAGTGAACGATTAGTTTGCTAGTTTACTTGTTCTATCACCTTAATTATGTTGTTTCATTTTCTTCTGTTCTCCATATTTTTTGAAAAAAAGTCTACTCTCATTTGTATCTTTATTCCCCTGAAGAGAACGTCTTTTTTCCTGTGTTTTTGAGATTGTCTTTTTATCTTTAATTTAACGAAGGCCTCTTTGTGGTCATATCACTTTCCTATTACCTCTGTAAACAAACTACCACAAACAGTGGCTTAAGATAACGTGGATTTATTTTACACTTATGGAGTTCATAAGTCTAAAACAGGTTGTTGGTAGAACTGTGTAACTTCTGGAGATTCCGTGGGTGAAACCACGTTCTGGTCTTCTCCATCCTTCTCTGGCTTGTGGCCCCTTATTTTATTCTGATGTTTCCTTGGCTTCTCTGACTTTGAATCTTTCCCTACCTGTCTCCTATCAGGACCTTTGAGATTGCACTGGGCCATCTTAGACCATTCGGGATAGTCTCCTTATGTCTACATCCTTAGTTTATTCAGAAAAGACTCTTGTTTGTGTAAGGTTTTCATGATTTTGGGGAGTTAGGATGTAGGCACCTTTTTTGTTTTTTTAATTGTGATGTAGGGAATTATTCTGCCCATCATAGTGGTTTTCTATGTATTTACTCTGTTTTAGATTCGTTAATCTTCTTGGATTTGAAGATTGGTTTTTTTTCCCCAACATGTTTGGAATTTTTTCTATGTACATTCTGCTCTATTCTCCTTTCTCATTCCTTCTGGTATTCAAATACATGTATTTTAGGTTATTTATTATTGTCTGACAGCTCATGAAATAAGACATTTCTGTATCTGTTTTTGAGATCAGTGGTTTCCATTGTCCTATTTCCATCTTCAGCAACCCTCTTCCCTTCAGTCTTCACTTGCTCTTAAGTCCACCCTGTGATTCTTTCGTTTTTCTTCTCCATTATGGATCACATTTTCTTCTTTTCATTTTGAATTCTATTGATCATATACAAATGATTCCTTAATGCTGTCTAAATTATGTTTTATTGCTATCTTATATGTACTGCTTCAAGATTATGTTTTATTTAGTTTTCCACTTCTTGCTTTACAAGATACAAAAAGGTAAGTCTACTTACTGTAAGAGGCAGACACCACTAGTCTTTTGTTAAAAAAATTTAATAAGATAGGTTTCTTCCCAGATTTGTACATGTCTATTTTATCCCATTATTCCTGGATATATTCTTTATAGTGTCACTATCCTATTTCAGGATATTTCAGGTTTTGAAGGAATGATTTTCTGTTTTAAGTGGCCTTAAAACACAGAGTTGAATTATTTTTCCAAATTGTACCACTGAATCCCAGGCTAATGGCTTATAATGGATATAAAATGGAATGGTCCCTTTTATGGCCTTTTATGGTTTCTTCTTCTTCTTCTTTTTAATTTGGTCTGTCATGAACTGACATAGGTAATTTCTAGGATCTGTAGTCATTGAACAAGAATCCCAGTGGGAAAGGGTGCTAGATTTATAATGCACATGAGCTATATAATATTTCTCATCTTAGTAACATGTATAGTATATTTAAGAGTAAAAAGGTCATTTGAGATAGTTCCATTTGAGATAGTTCCATGAAATAACCATTGAGGCTATTTAATATAGGAGGCAAGTCATGGGATGTTAGAAAAACTGTGAAGAGGGCAGCCTTAAGATTAGAAGTTCATGGATGAGCAACTGTAGAAAGTCTATCACTTCTACTGCTAGAGATAGAAAGGGAGAAGATGGTGTTATCGTAACTCCAAGGAGCCCAGGCTACAATAAAGAGGTGGAACTTTTGAAAAGTAGCCACTAGAGAAGCATGTTGATCAGCTGCACCATGATGATTGAAAGGCAGAAGCTAGAATTCTAGAGATGGAATCACTTTGTGAGAGTTGTAGCCACTTGGGAGTTATGTGTACATCTGGGGCCACAGAGATGGAATAGACCTGAAGAGAGTGCTTCCTATGTGAAATGAAAGTACAAAAAAGAATCTGCCACTGCTAGAGACATTGCTTGAAAAAAGAGAGTGGTGGTGTGTTAATTTCCTCTACTGTGACAAAATACCTGAGAGAGTCAACTTTTAAAAAAATAAAGTTTATTTTGGTTCATAGTTTTCCAAAATTCAGTCTGTGGTCACTTGCACCATTGCATTTGTACCTGTGGCAAACTGCACACCATAGAGAAAATCTTTACATCATGGCTGGAAATGAAAGAGAGAGAAAGGACAGGGGTGTGGGCCCAATATTTCTTTGAAAGGTATGTCCCTAATGAACTAACTTTCTCTCACTAGGCTCCATCTTTTAAAGGTTCCACTATGTGCCAATGGAGTCATTGGATGCAGACTAAGTCTGTAACATAAAGACCTTTGGACTGCTTTTGAGAGCCAAACTATTTCAGGTGGACAGAAACACTTGCTTTCTCCTTTCTTTCAGCTTGCCAATTTTTATATTTATATTTTTATTTATTCTTCCTTTGCATCTGATGTACAGTACTGATTTTATTTTTCTCTATATGGCAGGAAATATTCCCAGAACCCTTGGTTAACTTAGCCATCATTCCTTCAATAATTTGTAATGCCACATCAACGAATGGCATATTCTTACATATACAAGCCTATTGTGTTCTTTCTATTCACTTTCACTATTTTAATTAGTGTATCTTTAAAATATTGTATAAATGATAGTCGTTTACCATCTATTTCTCCTTTTCTTCTTTCAAACTATTCTGTTACTTGTGGATCTTTGTTCTTCATAATTAATAATGGAATACGTTTCAGAAGTGTATTACTTAGGTTCTCCAGAGAAATAGCCAATAACTTATGTGCAAAGTGCATGAATGTGTGTGTGTTAGGGACAGAGAGAGAGAGAGAGAGAGAGAGAGAGAGAGAGAGAGAGAGAGAGATTAGGTGGACTGTCATGCTATCGACCCAAGGAAGATTTGCTGTTGAGGCTTGAGTCTAAAGACAATATGCTGGCGGTAGAATTCTTCTAACTTCTAGAAACATTGGTCTTTCTTCAAAAAGTTTTCAACACAACATGGGAGACCTGACCAATCAAATAAGCCAAGGGAATTAAATTAGAAGAAAAAAATAGTAAACTTTCTAATATTTCCACTGATATCAACCCATCTAAATTCCCTCCCACCCCTCCTAACCCTCTTTTCCCTCTATAAAGTCCTTCCTTTCTCCATTCTTGCCTCCCTCCTTAACCCTAACTCTAACCCTAACACTAACCCCTCCCACCCCCCATTATGTGTCATCATCCACTTATTAGCGATATCATTTGTCCTTTAGTTTTATGAGATTGGCTTATCTCACTTAGCATGATATTTTCCAATTTCATCCATTTGCCTGCAAATGCCCTAATTTTATCATTCTTTATGGCTGAGTAAAATTCCATGTATATATATACCACATTTTCTTTATCCATTCATCAATTGAAGGACATCTAGGTTGGTTCCACAATCTGGCTATTGTGAACTGAGCAGCTATGAACATTGATGTGGCTGTATCTCTGTAATATGCTGATTTTAAGTCCTTTGGGTATAGGCCAAAAAGTGGGATAGCTGGGTCAAATGGTGGTTCCATTCCAAGTTTTCTAAGGAGTCTCCACACTGCTTTCCAGAGTGGCTGCACTAGTTTACAGCCCCACCAGCAATGTGTGAGTGTACCTTTCTCCCCACATCCTCGTCAAGTCCTATTGTTGCTTGTATTCTTGATAATCGCCATTCTAATTGGGGTGAGATGGAATCTTTGAGTGGTTTTGATTTGCATTTCTCTTATTACTAGAGATGCTGAACATTTTTCCATATGTTTGTTGATTGCTTGTACATCTTCTGTTAGGTGTCTATTCATTTCCTTAGCCCATTTGTCGATTGGATTATTTGCATTCTTGGTGTAGAGTTTTTTGAGTTCTTTATAGATTCTGGAGATTAGTGCTCTATCTGAAGTATGATTGGCAAAGATTGTCTCCCACTCTGTATGCTCTTTCTTCGCATTGCTGAGAGTTTCCTTTGCTGAGAGAAAGCTTTTTAGTTTGACTCTATCCCAGTTGTTGTTTCTTGCTTTTATTTCTTGTGCTATGGGTGTCCTGTTGAGGAAGTCTGGTCCTAAGCCGACATGTTGAAGCTCTGGACCTACTTTTTCTTCTATAAGATGCAAGGTCTCTGGTCTGATTCCGAGATCCTTAATCCATTTTGAGTTTAGTTTCGTGCATGGTGAGAGATATAGGTTTAGTTTCATTCTGTTGCATATGGATTTCCAATTCTCCCAGCACCATTTGTTGAAGAGGCTATCTTTTCTCCTTTGCATATTTTTGGCCCCTTTGTCTAGTATGAGAAAATTGTATTTATTTGGGTTTGTGTCTGTGTCCTCTATTCTGTACCATTGATCCACCTTTCTATCTTGGTACCAATACCATGCCATTTTTGTTACTATTGCTTTGTAGTAGAGTTGAAGATCTGGTATTGCGATACCCCCTGCTTCGCTCTTTCTACTGAGGATTGCTTTAGTTATTCTAGGTTTCTTATTCTTCCAGATGAATTTCATAATTGCTTGCTCTGTTTCTGTAAGGGACATCATTGGGATTTTAATTGGAATTGCATTGAATCTGTATAGCACTTTTGGTAGTATGGCAATTTTGACAATATTAATTCTGCCTATCCAAGAACATGGGAGATCTTTCATTCTTCTAAGGTTTTCTTTAATTTCTCTCTTTAGTGTTCTGTAGTTCTCATTGTAGAGGTCTTTCACCTCTTTTGTGAGATTAATTCCCAAATATTTTATTTTTTTTCGAAGCTATTGTGAATGGGGTAGTTTTTCTAATTTCTCTTTCTGAAGATTCATCGCTTATTACAAAAAGGCCTTAGATTAGAATCATATGGAGCTGGTAGTCAAATATGACAATTCACACTTTTCTTATGGATCTGTGTCTCAGTTTGCCATTCCCAAGGTAATAAGCAAACCCACATGATTTGGTATTGGGGTGCATCTTGTTTTTGTTTAAATCATAACTGCTGGGCAAGATGGCATGTTGCATTAAACACATTCATGGTCATTCACAGCCCACTGGCCTCTGCAGAGTTGGTTTGCTGACTTTAGCTCTGGCACTGGCTGAGTCACTGCTGTGGGTAAAACCGATGAATATGGATGATGATCCAGGTCTTTAAAAGGCAGTGGAGATGCTCCAGACCCAGTTGAACTGAGGAAGCTCATACCATTCTTTATCCCCAACTAGTGCACCTCTGAAACGTGGTCAGACTTCATGAAGCAGTCACATGAGAATTTTGAAAACTAAATGACAGCAGTGGACTGGGTAAGAAGACCTGAATTTAAAATACCATCACACTGCTGCTGAGAACTCTACCCGTCCCCCAGTAAACCCTGGTCTGGGCTCCAGGTGGCCCTGCATGCAGGGAGAGAGAGCTCTGGGTGCCAGCTTGAGTTCCAGTATGGGCTCCTCTGGATGCTGGGAGAAATGGGGGAGAACCTGTCTGTCATCTTCCCTTTATTTTCTCACCCCCTGTACGCAGGTCATTTTGGTATCCTGACAACAGTGGGAATAGTCATGGTAAGGGACTTCAGGTGCCTAAAATTACTACTATCAAGAAAAAGAGAGGTCTCCTTCCAGATCACAGGAGCTGTGATGCCTGGAGGGCATGATCCAGCTCCACTGCTTCTCTTTTCCTTTTGGTCATATCACTGCTTGTCACTGGACATGAACACCCTTGACAGAACACTGTGGCAGTATGATATTAACCAAAGCCCCAGAAAACCAGAAAGTACCAGTAACTTTAAATGTTAGGAAATAAAAGCAAACATAATAAATACTCAATAAAAAGTCAGTCACATGGAAATACAACCAGTATCTGTCCTGGGACGCTTGCCACATTTTATTGTGATCATATGGCAGGGAACTCTTAGGTCTGTTCCTGATGTGCTCACTTCCCCAGGGAAGAAAACTTAGTTTTCTGATCTCTGTAGCCTCAACATCCCACTGAGTATCTGGTATCTGAAATAAGCACTCAGTGTTCTTTGAAAGATGAAAAAAGTGAATTAAGTATAAATGGGTCACATTTTGCATTTTGCTGGAAAAAGCAGGAGGGCAATGGGACCTAATGAAAGGGAGCTACTAAATGGTGAAAGAAATCAAGAAAGGAACATTTTATAATTTCATACTCTCTGGCATTTGCTAAAGAGGAGCTAGTAGTTGGAGCATTGAGTGGGACTATTGGTGATTAATGAAATGTAGTTGTGTGTCTTTGTTCTTCAAGGAAGACTTTACCAGGAAACCTCTTAATTTTAAAGAATTTGTTAATTCATTAAGTGACACTATAGATTTGTGGAGAAATGTTTTTTTTTGTTTGGTACTCTAGTAATGAGCCACTATAAAATTCATCAACTTATGTATGGTCATATGTGATCAGAGCAAAAAAAATTCAGAATTCTTCTAAGTATAAAACTGAAATTTGTCAGGGACACAGACATGAGTGGTATGTTGCAATCCATGCATTACACTGTCACCTCCGTGCATTCTCCCTCTCTCAGAAAAGTCACCAGAAAGCTAGTGAGAAAGGATTAATTTAAGAAGGATTACTTCAAGCTGCTTCAAGAAGGCAACATTTGCTTTGGGAGCATCAGAAAAAGAGGTTTCTCTGAAAGAAGAGATCATCTATTAAAAACAAAAAAGGTAGCTCTGAACTTAGAATGGTCAATCTGACAGTCAAAATAATCAGAGAATCTCAGTGCATGATACCCGGGCTCCTGACTTTCATGAGGCTCAACAATGTTAACATGACTTTTAAGTATGTCTGAAAATAGCAAATAACAGTCTGAGAGTGGATTGAAGTGAAGCTATCGTGGTTGTAATATAAAAGGAAGTAATGCACACTGATACACCTGCCCTCTCTCCATACTCTTTGCTCCTTAGATAAGATTCTGTTATCTGATTTTTAAAATAAACCCAGGTTGAAAAATTTTTATTACATACATGTTTTATCAGTTTTATTACATAAATGTTTTTATCAGAAAATATATGACATGTAGCATTTAATATATGTGACATATAGATATGAAACATTGTCTGATTCATATTCAAGTTTCAAAGCTGCCCTCACAGTGCCTGCTGCAGCCCACAAGCCTAGCACAGCAGTTCACCTACTGCAGCACACACTACTGAAGGGGAAATGAACAGACCTTGAAGAGACAGGACAGACACATAAATGGAACCTAAACCCAACCAGTGATAGAAAATAATGAGGGCCACATGTATTTCTGTTGCTTACATTATCACTTCTTTGCTAGCTATCACTGGAACCACTGACAATAATGACCATTGTGAGCCACTCACTCCTCCAACTCAAGTTCGCTGAACATAGAAAGTAGAATCTGCCCCAGCAATAACCTTCAAATTAGAAATTAAATGTCATTTCCATATTGATTTCGACTGCTCCATTTTAAGCCCCAAGAAGTAGTGTTTTGGGGTGTTCACCACTACATGAGACATACAGCATGTAACAGCTTCTGACAGTGAGCAAATGCAGAATAATTACTTCTCCTTTTTAATAAAGGCATATAAGACTAGATTGAAAATAAGATCATATAACTAAACATTAGGAATTTGTTTACAATACCACTGAATGTATTCTTCTTTTCATTCATTCTACCAACCAACCATTTTGGGGTTACACAACACTTTGTGTTAGACCTGCAAACAAGGTTGGCAACATCAAATTCCTAAGAAGGTACTGCCAGTGATCTGAAATAGACATGTCTAGTGTGGAATATACACATAGCTCATGGGATTAATATCAAGTGAAACCTCAAGAACCATAACAGTTCAATATAAACAGTATCAATAGTGAGATCCAGTGAGGGTGTAATTCACTCTGATGGTAAGACTAAGAAAGAAATCTTTGGAAATCAATCATTCCAGTGGGTCTTGAGAAAACCGCACAATCCTCATCAATGAAAAGCAGAAGACTGTAAGTGCTTAAGAGCAGGAATTTTGAATCCAGATTGCCTGAGTTTGAATCCCAGTCTGAGTTATTGACTTTCTGATCTTGGGCAAGTTGCTTAACAATTCTGTACATCAGATTCCTTATACCTACAACAGAGATGATGGAATTGCATTTGGCATAGTGTTGTGGGGCGAGTAATTTAGGCAATGTACGTAAAGCACCTGAAACATTCATAATGCTAGAAGGTATGTATGAGGTGGAGAAAAGAAAAGACAAAACAGAAGAAGTATTTCCAAAAAATCCTGACATGAAATCCTAAAACACATATCTTCCTTTCCTTTGGTTGGTTTGGACAGAAAAAAAATAATATCCTTTAGTACATTAAGCACAAACTATTAAATGTGTCTACGAATATATTTTGCTAACTCAGTGACAGCTTGGGGTCACTGACCTTTCATTACAGTCAGAAATCTTCCCATACATACAGTCAACCTCCATGCATAAGGGTTGAGGGTCCATCCATAAACAAAGGACCTTGGGTACTTCCTTCAAACTCTGCCCTGACCCCCAGGCAATGGAAAGGTCTATTGGCATTGTCTGCTTTCCAAAAAAACAGAGTGATTAGTATGGGATGCTATAGGACTCCATGAAACCTGAACGAAACCGCTAATCCTAAAGGATGGAGACATAGAGCATGAAGAGGGTCAAAGCTTCCATTTCAAATCCAAGAAGGGGGCTAGATAGCAATTGTGGGGAGGAGATGTCCTCGGCAGAGTGGAAGACCTGTAAAGGGAAAGGACACAGCTGGAGGTATGACCCTGAGGAGCTGGAGAGGTTGGGGACAAAATGTAAAAACAGAAAGGCACTGTACTCACATGGAGAAGGAGACAGGGGGGAGCAGACACTCGCGTCAGGATCGCAGCTTGCATCTGATGGATGCTAGAGGCGGCAGGGAATGAGCAGTGAAGCAGAGTCAGCAGGACAGCATGGACAGACAAGGAACAAGCTGGGGAGGGAAAGAGAGACACACAAAGTTTAAACAGAAATTAAATGAGTGCATCACCAACAGTGATAGGAAGGAAAATCCAGCCAGTCATGGAAATCATCCAGAGAAGCCAGTGACAGCAACGAAGCTGACAGGACACATGGAGGGGCTGGTTCCAGGCAAGCCACAGACCAAGGAGAGAACAGGCCAATGCAGGAGGGTGGACTGCCAGCACAGGAGGCGTGACCTTGGCCACCCCTGCTCCAGGTCATCCAGGATACCAAGGAGAGGAGGCACATACTTCCCCGTGAGAGCCACCAGCTGGCACCCCATACACTTCCTTGAGATTAGAAAACTACACTTCCATCTAGGCTTTTGATTCCCCAGGATGTGCAGAAACACTAGTATCAGAATACCTGGATTCATTCAAGATGTATCCTCCACTTATAATAAAATGGGACCAAAGCATATTCTCTAATACCATTATATTTGTGATTTTTATATTTGTTAGGTTAGTAATTGTTTCTGAGAAACACAGCAATGGAGATGGCATTATGAATCTGCTCTGATGTATGTCACTGTTAGGACAGGCCCTGGGAATTCCAAGGGGAAAACCTGAGGGCCTCCCAAAGAGCAGAGAAGAGACAAGTAACCAGAAATTGCACCACTTCAGTAAACAGCATGATGAAAGCAAGCAAGAGCTGTGAGGGGGCAATAAAGAGCTAGAACTAGAGAGGAGAGGATGCTTAGGGACAGGGATCCTTCTGAAGCCCAGGAAAAGAGGATGAAGAAGGCAATGACTGGAAAGGTCTGTGACACTAAGGAACTGGGCTTTCCATTTCTAGAAAGACCATCTTAGCTTGTGCATCGGAAGAGACAGACTGTGTGTAGGGCAGCAATAGGGGGCACAGGAAAATGAATCCTGCAACATTTCAGCAGTGTTGCAAGAGATAACTCATGTGACCTTGGAACTAAGGCTGTCCTACTAAAGTCCAAGACTTGGACCACAAATAGAAGGTAGATTTCAAAGAAAGTGGTAGCTGGTCTGCAGATGTATGAAAGTGGAGGTGACTGAGATGACTCCAGGGGTCACTGTGAATGAGTAGAGGGTAGTTCCATTCACACACATGTGGATGGAATAGACTCATGTGGATGGGAAAAAGGAAAAGCAAAGGAAATATATAATGAGTCCAGGTTTTAGCATAAAATTTGAGAATATTATGGGATACTAAGATAAAGATGTGAATTGAGGTATTTGGGTGTGAGTTTTCAATTTTTATGGAAAAAAAATCAGACTGAAGTCATGGGTCTAAGTCAGATTCGAAGATGCAACCTCCCTGAGAAAGGTCAAATTTGGGAGGAAGAGAAGGGTCTCATGGGGAAGGAGCAGTCATACAGGGAACCACAGCACTGACATCTCAAGCTGTCCCAGTTCCCCGCTGTGTGAAAGGTGCATTGATTAAGATGACCTGAACGGCTGGCCTTCCCATATGGGGACCCACACGGGTTTGTCAGCTAAGAGTCTAAAGACATTTTAGAGTGGTTTTCTTTTTCCTCTAGCAAGAAAGAATGAAGACAGTGAAACAGAAAAAAAAGTCTTAGTGAAAAAAAAATAAGAAGAAAGGGAATAAGGAAGAAAGGAAAAAACAAAGGTAGGCAGGAAGAAAGGAAGGCAGAAAATAAAGGAGTGAGAAGTCTTTCTAGTAACTCTTCTTTACATGGAAGAGTGAACTTCACACACCATGGCTAAGGCAGAGGAAAGCCTGGAGTTCCAGAGGTTGAAGGAAAGGTCTTAAAGGCAAGTCTGACCTTCTACTTGAAACTCCCGCTAGTTGGAAATCCCGTGGAAAAAGCTAGATTTAAAACAATGACTTCTGGTGATATAGAAGCCATCTAATTGCAAAGGGGGAATGAAGATCAAGGTGAAAGAAATCCATTCAGTGAGCAAGTATTAACTCATGACTAGATTTTTGCTTTCTTTTGGGAATGTGCTATCTTTATTGATTCGCTTAAACTGTGGTGTTAAATAATAGGTCTCCATCAAAAGGTATTTCTGATATTTAAATTGAATTACATTGAATTTTTATATTAATTTGGGAAACTAGTATCAGTATAGTATTGAACTGTCCTATGCATAAATATGTTATAGCTTTCCACTTATTTAAGTCTTCTCTTATATCCTTCAATAAAATTTTAAAGCTTTCTATATAAAAGCTTCATGCATCTATTGGTTTTTAATAATATTATAAATGACATATTATTTCTGTTGAGATATTGCTAGATTGGTTAAAGACATGATTTCTTTTTTAACCGTATAGAGTATCAGCCATCTTTCTCATGAGTTGTAATAGTTTCTTGTGAATTTTCTTGGAATTTCTATAGATGGGATGATATCAGTGTAAATACTAGAAAGTTTGGAAGTTTTTTCTTCTAATGTAATTCCCTTGGCTTATTTGATTGGTCAGGTCTCCAATGTTGTGTTGAAAACTTTTTGAAGAAAGACCAATCTTTCTAGAAGTTAGAATAATTCTACCACCAGCAGATTTTCTTTAGACTCAAGCTTCAACAGCAAATCTTCTTTGGGTCCATAGCATGACAGTCCACCTAATCTCTCTCTCTCTCCCTCCCTCTCTCTCTCTCTCTCTCTCTCTCTCTCTCTCTCTCTCTCTCTCTCTCTCTCTCTAACACACACACATTCATGCACTTGTGCACATAAGTTATTGGCTATTTCTCTGAAGAACCGTAAGTAATACACTTGTGAAATGTATTCCATTGATAATTATGAAGAACAAAGATCCACAAGTAACAGAATAGTTTGAAAGAAGAAAAGGAGCAATAGGTGGTAAACGACTCTTAATTATACAATATTTTAAAGATACACTAATTAAAATAGTGAAAGTGAAAAGAAAAAACACAGTAGGCTCATATATGTAAGAATACGCAATTCATTGATGTGGCATTACAAATTATTGAAGGAATGATGGCTAAGTTAACCAAGTGTACTGGGAATATTTCCTGCCATATAGACAAAAATAAAATCAGTACTGTACATCAGACACAAAGGAAGAATAAATAAAATATAAATATAAAAATTGGCAAGCTGAAAGAAAGGAGAAAGCAAGTGTTTCTGTCCACCTGAAATAGTTTGGCTCTCAAAAGCAGTCCAAAGGTCTTTATGTTACAGACTTAGTCTGCATCCCATGACACTATTGGCACATAGTGGAACCTTTAAATGGTGGGGCCTAGTGAGAGAAAGTTAGTTCATTAGGGACATACTGTTGAAAGAAATGTTGGGCCCACACCCCTGTCCTTTCTCTCTCTTTCATTTCCAGCCATGATGTAAGGATTTTCTCTATGGTGTGCTGTTTGCCACAGGTACAAATGCAATGGTGCAAGTGACCACAGACTGAATTTTGGAAAACTATGAACCAAAATAAACTTTATTTTTTTAAAAGTTGACTCTCTCAGGTATTTTGTCACAGTAGAGGAAATTAACACACCACCACTCTCTTTTTTCAAGCAATGTCTCTAGCAGTGGCAGATTCTTTTTTGTACTTTCATTTCACATAGGAAGCACTCTCTTCAGGTCTCTTCTATCTCTGTGACCCCAGATGTACACATAACCCCCAAGTGGCTCCAAACTCACAAAGTGATTCCCATCTGCAGAATTCTAGCTTCTGCCTTACAATCATCATGGTGCAGCTGATCAACATGCTTCTCTAGTGGCTACTTTTCCAAAGTTCCACCTCTTTCTTGTAGCCTGGGCTCCTTGGAGTTATGATAACACCATCTTCTCACTTTCTATCTCTAGCAGTAGAAGTGATAGACTTTCTATAGTTGCTCATCCATGAACTACTAATCTTAAGGCTGCCCTCTTCACAGTTTTTCTAACATCCCATGAATTGCCTCCTGTATTAAATAGTCACAATGGTTATTTCATGGAACTATTCAAATGGAACTATCTCAAATGACCCTTTTCCTCTCAAATATACTATACAAGTTACTAAGATGAGAAATATTATATAGATCATTTGCATTATAAATCTAGCACCCTTTCCCACTGGGATTCTTGTTCAATGACTACAGATCCTAGAAATTACCTATGTCAGTTCATGACAGACCAAATTAAAAAGAAGAAGAAGAAGAAACCATAAAAGGCCATAAAAGGGACCATTCCATTTTATATCCATTATAAGCCATTAGCCTGGGATTCAGTGGTGCAGTCTGGAAAAATAATTCAACTCTGTGTTTTAAGGCTACTTAAAACAGACAATCATTCCTTCAAAACATGAAACATCCTGAAATAGAATAGTGACAATATAAAGAACATATCCAGGAATAATGGGATAAAATAGATATGTACAAATCTGGGAAAAAACCTATCTTTTAAATTTTTTAAACACAAGTCTAGTAGTGTTTGCCTCTTACAGTAAGTAGACTTACCTTTTTGTATCTTGTAAAGGAAGGAGTGGAAAACTAAATAAAACATAATCTTAAAGCAGTACACACAGGATAGCAATAAAACATAAGTTAGATAGCATTAAGGAATCATTTGTATATAATCAACAGAATTCAAAATGAAAAGAAGAAAATGTGATCCACAATGGAGAAGAAAAATAAAAGAATCACAGGGTGGACTTAAGAGCAAGTGAAGACTGAAGTGAAGAGGGTCGCTGAAGATGGAAACAGGACAATGGAAACCACTGATGTCAAAAACAGATACAGAAATGTTTTATTTCAAAAACAAAGAAGCAAATCAGCAAAGGGAAGAATTATCCTAAAGGAACTGTCAAATAAAGGAGGAACAACATTGTGTCAAAAAAATAAATAAGTAAAATTTAAAAAATGAACCAAATGACCAGGAATACAAATAATATCTCAATAATAACCCTGAATGTTAATGGCCTGAATTCATCAATCAAAAGACATAGACTGGCAGATTGGATTAAAAAGAAAGATCCAACAATATGTTGTCTGCAAGAGACTCACCTCATAGAAAGAGATACCCATAGACTAAAGGTGAAAGGATGGGGAAAAACATACCATGCACATGGACTCAGCAAAAAAGCTGGAGTATCCATCCTCATTTCAGATAATGTGGACTTCAAGCCAAAGTTAGTCAGAAGGGATAAAGAAGGACATTTCATACTGCTTAAGGGAAGCATAAATCAGCAAGATATAACAATCATAAACATCTATGCCCCAAACAGTGGCTCATCCATGTATGTCAAACAAATTCTTCTCAATTTTAGAAACCAAATAGACCATAACACAATTGTACTAGATGATTTTAACACACCTCTCTCACCACTGGACAGATCTTCCAAACAAAAATTGAACAAAGAAACCATAGATCTCAATAACACAATCAATAATTTAGACTTAATAGACATTTATAGAATATGCCATCCAACCAAGAGCGAATACACTTTCTTCTCAGCAGCACATGGATCCTTCTCTAAAATAGACCATATATTATGCCACAAAGCTAATGCCAGCAAATACAAGAAGATAGAGACACTACCTTGTATTCTATCAGATCATAATGGATTGAAGTTACAAATTAATGAAAGAGTAAAAAAACAGAAACTACTCCAACAACTGGAGATTAAACAATATGCTATTATATGATGAATGGATAACAGAAGATACTAGGAAGGAAATTAAAAAATTCTTAGAGGTAAATGAGAACAAAGAAACATCATATCAAAATGTCTGGGACACTATGAAAGCACTACTTAGAGGAAGATTTATTTCATGGAGCGCATTTAATAAAAGAAGTAAAACTCAAAAAATAAATGACCTAACATTACAGCTCAAAGCCCTAGAAAAAGAAGAACAGACCAACACCAAAAGTAGTAGAAGACAGGAAAGAGATAAACTCAGAGCTGAAATCAACAAAATTGAAAAAAAAGAAACAATACAAAAAATTGACGAAATAAATAGTTGGTTCTTCAAAAAAATAAACAAAATTGATAAACATTTAGCTACACTAACAAAGATAAGATGAGAGAAAACCCAAATCACTAAAATTTGGAATGAACAAGGAAATATCACAAGAGACATGACTGAAATACAAAACATAATTAGAAGCTATTTTGAAAATCTATACTCCAACAAAATAGAAAATTTCAAAGACATCAACAGGTTTCTAGAGACATATGAATTGCCTAAACTGAACGAGGAGGACATACACAATTTAAATAGACCAATTTCAAGTAATGAAATAGAAGAAGTCATCAAAAGCCTACCAACAAAGAAAAGTCCAGGACCAGATGGGTTCTCAGTCGAGTTCTACAAAACCTTTAAAAAAGAGCTCATTCCAATACTTCTCAAAGTATTCTAGAAAATAGAAGTGGAGGGAACCCTCCCAAACTCATTCTATGAAGCCAATATTACCCTGATACCTAAACCAGACAGAGACACACTGAGGAAAGAAAATTTCAGACCAATATCCTTAATGAACATTGACGCAAAAATTCTCAACAAAATATTAGCAAATCGCATACAAAAACATATTAAAAAGATAGTGCACCATGATCAAGTGGGTTTCATCTCAGGGATGCAAGGTTGTTTCAACATCAGGAAATCTATAAATGTGATTCACCATATCAATAGACTTAAAGTCAAAAATCACATGATTATTTCAATAGATGCAGAAAAAGCATTTGATAAAATACAGCACCCCTTCATGCTCAAAACACTAGAAAAAATTGGGATAGTGTCAGGGTTTCCGGGACCCCCAGCCTTGGGCACGGTCAAGATGGTGCCTGGCGCTGAGCCAAAAGTGGCCAGCTATACAGTAAACAACCAGCGAATTCCAATGATTGACTAGTTAACGATGTGATTAGAGCATGCCCCCCTCGTGTACCTATTCTATGCCTGCAGCTGTCTGCGCGTTTACCTCGTGTGCTCTCCCCTGATTGGTTGAAGTGTATATAAGCTTGATGGGTGGGGGATTAGAGAGAAGCTGAGAGTAGGAGTAGAAGCGAGGAAAAAGAGTGTGAGCGAGGGCGAGAGCCGAGTGGGAGAAGCGGAGCGGCCGAAGCAGGTGTGAGCCGAGCGGGAGAAGCGGACTGACCGGAGCAGGCGAGAGTTAAGCAGAGGGAAAGAGAGCGAGAGAAAGAAAAGAGAGAAAGGGATAGAAAAGAGGGAAAGAAAGGAAGACTGTGCACAATAAACTTCCAAAGCTTCAGACTTCAGACGTTTGTCGTGTCTCTCTCTGCGAGCAGAGGGAACGCGATAACTGGTGCCGAAACCCGGGAGCATGAAGGGTTTATAAAGAAGACAAGGTAAGATATCTTAAAAATTTTTCAATAAGTTAAACCGGTTATAAAAAAGTTAAAGGGTATCAGGATACGCCATCAGCAGTCCTGGGGATACGCGGAATGCGGTCCGGTTAAAGGGTATCAGGATACGCCATATGCGGTCCTGGGGACACGCGGGATGCGGTCCGATTAAAATAAAAATAAGGACACACGGAAGGTGGTCCGGTATCAGGATACGCCAGCAGCGGTCCTGACGCTTGGAACGCGGTCCAATTAAAAGTGAAAGTAGAAACACGCTTGAAGCGGTCCAATTAGGGTATAGGTAGCACGTGAAAAGCCGCTATAAAAATTTTAATGCACACTTGATAGATAGTTTTCCTTTCAGTAATCTCGTTGCTCCTGGCAGCTAGGTCACTGTTTGTTATTGTAACTGCCATAACTGAAGCTATTCAAATTAGTAACAATGGGGTCTGAAACGTCTAAATTCAGAATGCAGCAACCCCTCAGGGAGCTATTAAAAAACCATGGGACGCCATTAAAGGAAAAAACAGCTAAAGTATTTCTCGATACTGTGGAAAGGGTTTCCCCTTGGTTTTTGGATGAGGGCCTTTTGAATACCCTACAGTGGGAACAGCTGGGGGAGGACCTTCGTATAGCAGAAAGGCAAAACCCTTTGCCAGTAGGCACTATGGCTATTTGGTCTCTTATTAAATCCTGTCTGCGAGATAAAAACAAAAAACCTTCACTCACTGAGCCTTTAGCTGAGGGAAGACAGGTTTTGGAAGAAATAAAAGAGGAATGTTCATATCTTTCTCAAAATTCAGAAAAAGGAACTAATTCAGATGAGGAACTATCAGAAGGGGAACTATCAGGAGAGGAACTGGAAAAAAGAGTACAAAAATTAAGACTAGATGAAAAGCCCCCTCTAGTGCCCGTGTTGCCTAGTGCACCTCCCATAAATAGGGAACCCCCTCATGAAGCGTCCGGTTTCGGATTACGCTCAGAATGGAGTCATCTTGGATCTGTAGCGTATCCTGTTTTTGAGGATGCTCAAAATCAAAGATTCCACCAACCCTTAGACTTCAAAATAGTGAAACAGTTAAAAGAAGCAGTTAGCACATATGGTCCTCAGTCAGCTTTTACTATAGCCTTAGTAGATACCTTGACATCATTAAACTTAGTGCCCCAGGACTGGACTAATCTTGCTAGGGCCGCTCTGTCTGGGGGACAATACCTTATGTGGAAAACATCATGGCAAGAAATATCTACGGATACCGCCCGCCGAAATGCGGCAGCGGGGAATCCCCAAGTCGATAGGGACATGCTTATGGGCGTAGGACCTTATGAAACCCTTCAGGCACAGCTTAATTATCATCCAGCAGTCTATGCGCAAATTGCCGTGGCTGCAACCAAGGCCTGGAAAACATTACAAGGAGCAGGAGATTTGCAGGGCCAGTTGTCAAAGGTAACTCAAGGGAGTAGTGAGCCCTACGCGGACTTCGTCGATAGGTTAATTCAGACAGCATCACGCATCTTCGGAGATGCAGAGCAAGCCATGCCCCTAGTAAAACAATTGGCTTACGAACAAGCCAACAAATGGTGTAGGGAGGCCATAAGACCATGGAGAAACAAAGACTTGTCCACCTACATAAAAGTGTGTAGAGATGTAAATGATACTTCGGCGCAGAGCAGTGCCTTTGTAGCAGCCATAGACAGACAAACCACCTTGTTGTCTGCCGCACTTGCACAAGCCCAGGGGAGATTCCCTTCAAGAACTAATAAAAAGTCTTTAGGATCATGTTTTGTGTGTGGACAGATGGGACATCTAAAAGCCACTTGTCCAATAAAAGGCCGCCCTTTGCCCAAGGTGGGAACATCTATACAAAGAATAACTTGGGAACCGGACCTGGGCTATGTCCAAGATGCAGAAGAGGAAATCATTGGAGTAGTGCCTGTCAGTCTATTAGAGATAAGGAGGATAATTTCCTAGGGTTGAATCCTAAACTTCAAAAAAACGGGAGACAGGGCCCTCCCCGGGGCCCGCAACAAATATATGGGGTAATTCAACAAGTTCCCCAACGGTGGTATCCTCCCACAGAGAAGGGGAGCACAGAGCCACCTCAGGAAGTGCAGGATTGCTACTAGACAAAAGTTTAAGAGATTGTTGATTTATCATTATATGGATGACATACTTATTTGCCATCCAGAAAAAGAAGTTTTGTTAGAAGCATTACAATTTATAACTCAAGCATTAGAAAAAAGAGGACTAACGATAGCCCCTGAAAAATTACAATTAGAGGAGATCCAAGAATATCTGGGTACAAGGCTCACTGATACTACAGTCAGACCAACAAGGTTGACCATCAGGAGAGATCAATTGAATACCTTGAACGATTTTCAGAAACTCTTAGGTGACATTAACTGGATCAGATCCTATTTAAAATTATCCACAGGGGAATTAAAACCTTTATTCGATATATTAAAAGGTAATCCTGACTTGAATTCCCCTAGGAAACTTACTCCCGAAGCACGGATATCCTTACAGCTAGTAGAGAATAGACTTCAGCAGTGTTACATTGATCGTTGTGATCCTACTCAACCATTAAGTTTAATCATAATCTCAGAGAAGCATACCCCTTTTGGCATAGTTTGGCAAGGAGGACCTCTGCAAAGTATAAATCTCCCTAGCTCTCCGGCTAAAACATTGCAATCATATCCCCAAGCTATTGCTCAGGTAATATTCAAGGGAATAGAATCTTGCATTACTGTTTTTGGAATCCATCCGTCTATTATTATAACTCCTTATTCCACTCAGCAAATTAAATGGCTAATTAATAATGATGATGATTGGTCAGTATTATATTGTTCCACTTCAGCTCAGTTCGATAACCATTATCCCCAACATCCCTGGATTCAATTCTGTAAAAATACTCCCATAGTTTTTCCAAAAGTGACTAGTGTCCAGCCTCTTAAAGACTGTGTAAACATTTTTACTGATGGCTCCAAAAATGGAGTAGGTGCAGTACTTATCAGTAAACAACTTCACACCATAATAGTTCCACCCAACTCCGCACAGGTTACTGAACTTGCAGCTGTAATATTAGCCTTTAAATTAGCAGATAATCAGCCATTCAATCTTCTATCTGATAGCTTATATATCATCAACGCTTTACAGGTTCTTGAAATGGTACCCCATATTTCTTCCATGTCCACTGTAGCTTCTTATTCTACCACGCTACAAAACCTTATTCTACAGTGTAAACATTCATTTTATGTAGGACATATTAGAGCTCATTCTAATTTACCAGGACCTTTGGCCAATGCTAATGACTTGGTAGATATGGCCACCAAATCAATTTTTGTTTTTTTCCATAGAGGAACAAGCAAAACTCTTTCATGAAAAATTCCATGTAAATTCCACTACTTTGAGCAGAAAATTTCCTATATCTAAATGTATGGCTCAACAAATAGTAAAAAATTGTCAACATTGTGCTCCTTTAATCCCAGTACAATCCTTTGGAGTTAACCCCAGGGGACTGCTGCCTGGTCATATTTGGCAGATGGATGTAACCCATATTCCTGAATTTGGTACTGTTAAGTATGTACATGTGTCAGTAGACACTGCTTCAGGGGTCATTATGGCTTCCGCTCATTCTGGAGAAAAGGTAAAAGATGTCATTCAACACTGCCTACAAGCATTTGCTGGCTGGGGCATACCTAAAGTTATTAAAACAGATAATGGTCCTGCTTATACTTCCAAAAGCTTCCGGTTGTTTTTACAAACATTTAACATCCAATCAGTCACTGGCATCCCCTATAATCCTCAGGGACAGGGCATTGTGGAAAGAGCACATCTTACTTTAAAAAATTGTCTAAATAAACAAAAAGATGGAATAGGAGCCTCCTACAAGTCTCCTAAAGATAAACTTAATTTAGTTCTTTTCATTCTAAATTTCTTAACTCTGGATAGGGACGGCCACTCTGCAGCTGATCGACATTATCATCCCCATGATACTCCTCAAGTATGGGCAAAATGGAAAGATATCCTGACAGGTTGTTGGAAAGGACCGGATCCAGTCCTTCGTTGGGTCCGAGGGTCTGTTTGTATTTTCCCACAGGATCAACAGACTCCAGTCTGGATTCCAGAAAGGCTAATCAGAGTTTTACAGCATGCAAGTGATGCTGCTCCTCCTCGCAATGGCGAGCCTGAGCCTTCCTCCAATAACAAAAACTCAGACGGAAAGGCAAACCCGGAACCTATGGGCCATTGTTAGCCTGGCCATATTTTTTACTTCTAACTAACACATTTTTTATCCTTCCTTTTCTTGTTTTTCACCAATTCCTCTACAAGCCTGTCAATTCTACTAAAGATTTTTCAGGTCGTGCTGTTTTTGGTGACAAGGATATCTCTAGTCTTTCTTTGCTTTAACAGGAGGAATTTTTGCACTTTGCCGTTGGAATCATACTACAAATCAGACCCAGAGTAGAGCAACTCGTTCTGCTGACCCTAGCTGTAATATTGCTTTTCCTCCCACGTCAGCTTGTGTATTTCCTCCCTTTTATGTTTCTACCAACTAACATTTCTAATAACACCTCTTAACTGTTCACTAACCATGTGCTATCTCTCATAATGCTGGAATGGTTCTTTTGCCACTCGTGCAATTTTGATGCACATTCCTATCTTCCTACCAGTCCTAGTTTCTGTTGCAGATATAGAATTGCTAGTGCTATTATCAAGAAACAGAAGAGGCTTTGACATTGCAACAACCGTGATCATTGCCATCACAGTACTTGCAGTAGCAGCCTTGACACAACCATAACAACGATCATTTGGCCGAAAATACAGCTGCAGCCTTACAGACCATAGAGACTCTATCAGAGAGTGGACTTACTACAAGAACAAGTGGATACGTTGCAAGAACTTTTGGGACTGGGATGCGTTTATTCCCTGAGAGCTGTTTGTGTTGCCCATATTGTAACTCTACTGGGATGTATATTGTTTCTGTATTTAATATGGCTACATGGTTTTTCTTCTGTTTATAGATTTATCAAACAGCGGGCAGGCTTAGGAGCTATGGTGGTACTCCTCTGCCTTGGCCTCCTTCTCTTCATTCATTTTGGCATGCATCTACGAGCTAGCCAATAGAGAGATCAGATTATCTTTCATTAGGCCATGACCGCCCTAAAGGCCGACAGCCCCCCATTAGTATGGCTCTTGATGCTGGACCGGTAGTCAAAGACAGGTAATGAAGGAGGCGGCTGTGTACCAACCTAAGACAGGAGCTGCAGCATGCTCTGCAGGCTCTGATGATGGGTAAGGACATATGCTGACCACTCAGCCTAATACAGACACAGTCCTGAGCCTTAGTCTAATAATAAAGAAGGGGGATATGTCGGGGTTTCCGGGACCCCCAGCCTTGGGCACGGTCAAGATGGCGCCTGGCGCTGAGCCAAAAGCGGCCAGCTATACAGTAAACAACCAGCAAATTCCAATGATTGACTAGTTAACGATGTGATTAGAGCATGCCCCCCTCGTGTACCTATTCTATGCCTGCAGCTGTCCGCGCGTTTACCTCGTGTGCTCTCCCCTGATTGGTTGAAGTGTATATAAGCTTGATGGGTGGGGGAGTAGAGAGAAGCTGAGAGTAGGAGTAGAAGCGAGGAAGAAGAGTGCGAGCGAGGGCGAGAGCCGAGTCGGAGAAGCAGAGCGGCCGAAGCAGGTGTGAGCCGAGCGGGAGAAGCGGAGTGACCGGAGCAGGCGAGAGTTAAGCAGAGGGAAAGAGAGCGAGAGAAAGAAAAGAGAGAAAGGGATAGAAAGAGGGAAAGAAAGGAAGACTGTGCACAATAAACTTCCAAAGCTTCAGACGTTTGTCGTGTCTCTCTCTGCGGGCAGAGGGAACACGATAGGATAGTGGGAACATTACTTAACATTGTAAAGGCCATCTATGCTAAGCCCATGGCTAATATCATTCTAAATGGTGAAAAACTGAAAGCATTCCCCCTTAAAACTGGAACAAGGCAAGGATGCCCTCTTTCACCACTTCTTTTCAATATTGTCCTTGAAACTATAGCCAGAATAATTAGACAGACCAAAGATCTTCAACTCTACTACAAAGCAATAGTAACAAAAACGGCATGGTATTGGTACCAAAATAGAAAGGTGGATCAATGGTACAGAATAGAGGACATGGACAAAAACCCAAATAAATACAATTTTCTCATACTAGACAATGGGGACAAAAATATGCAATGGAGAAAAGATAGCCTCTTCAACAAATGGTACTGGGAGAATTGGAAATCCATATGCAACAGAATGAAACTAAACCCATATCTCTCACCATGAACGAAACTAATCTCAAAATGGATTAAGGACCTCGGAATCAGACCAGAGACCTTGCATCCTATAGAAGAAAAAGTAGGTCCAGAGCTTCAACATGTCGGCTTAGGACCAGACTTCCTCAACAGGACTCCCATAGCACAAGAAATAAAAGCAAGAATCAATAACTGGGATAGATTCAAACTAAAATGCTTTCTCTCAGCAAAGGAAACTATCAGCAATGCAAAGAAAGAGCTTACAGAGTGGGAGAAAATCTTTGCCAATCATACTTCAGATAGAGTACTAATCTCCAGATTCTATAAAGAACTCAAAAAACTCTACACCAAGAATGCAAATAATCCAATCGACAAATGGGCTAAGGAAATGAATAGACACTTCACAGAAGAAGATCTACAAGCAATCAACAAACATATGGAAAAATGTTCAGCATCTCTAGTAATAAGAGAAATGCAAATCAAAACCACCCTAAGATTCCATCTCACCCCAATTAGAATGACGATTATCAAGAATACAAGCAACAACATGTGTTGGCGAGGATGTGGGAAGAAAGGTACACTCATACAATGCTGGTGGGGCTGCAAATTAGTGCAGCCACTCTGGAAAGCAGTGTGGAGACTCCTTAGAAATTTGGAATGGACCCACCATTTGATCGAGCTATCCCACTCCTTGGCCTATACCCAAAGGACTTAAAATCAGCATATTACAGAGATACAGCCACATCAATGTTCATAGCTGCTCAATTCACAATAGCCAGATTGTGGAACCAACCTAGATGTCCTTCAATTGATGAATGGATAAAGAAAATGTGGTATATAGATACAATGGAATATTACTCAGCCATAAAGAATGATAAAATGATGGCATTTGCAGGCAAATGGATGAAATTGGAAAATATCATGCTAAGTGAGATATGCCAATCTCAAAAAACCAAAGGACAAATGATATCGCTAATAAGTGGATGATGACACATAATGGGGGGTGGGAGGGGTTAGTGTTGGGGTTGGAGTTTGGTTAGGGAGGGGGGCAGGAATGGAGGAAGGAAGGACTGTATAGAGGGAAAAGAGGGGTGGGTGGGGTGGGGGGAAAGGGATAAAATAACAAAATGAATCAAACAGCATTACTCTATGTAAATTTATGATTACACAAATGATATGCCATTACGCCATGAACAAACAGAGAAACAACATGTATCCCACTTGTTTACAATAAAATAATAAAAAAAGAGTTCAAGTTCAAAAAAGAAAATATTGTCAAAATGGCCATACTACCAAAAGTGCTATACAGATTCAATGCAATTCCAATTAAATTCCCAATGATGTACCATACAGAAATAGAGCAAGCAATTATGAAATTCATCTGGAAGAAAAAGAAACCCAGAATAGCTAAAGCAATCCTCAGTAGAAAGAGCGAAGCAGCGGGTATCGCAATACCAGATCTTCAACTCTACTACAAAGCAATAATAACAAAAACGGCATGGTATTGGTACCAAAATAGAAAGGTGGATCAATGGTACAGAATAGAGGACATGGACACAAACCCAAATAAATACAATTTTCTCATACTAGACAAAGGTTCCAACAATATGCAATGGAGAAAAGATAGCCTCTTCAACAAATGGTGCTGGGAAACTGGAAAACCATATGCAATAGAATGAAATTAAACCCCTATCTCTCACCCTACACAAAACTCAACTCAAAATGGATCAAGGACCTTGGAATCAGACCAGAGACCCTGCATCTTATAGAAGAAAAAGTAGGTCCAAATCTTCAACTTGTGGCTTAGGATCAGACTTCCTTAACAGGACTCCCATAGCACAAGAAATAAAAGCAAGAATCAACAACTGGGATAGATTCAAACTAAAAAGCTTTCTCTCAGCAAAGGAAACTATCAGAAATGTGAAGAGAGAGCCTACAGAGTGGGATAATATTTTGCTAACCATACCTCAGATAGAGCGCTAATTTCCAGAATCTATAAAGAACTCAAAAAACTCTACACCAAGAATACAAATAATCCAATCGACAAATGGGCTAAGGAATTGAATAGACACTTCACAGAAGAAGATCTACAAGCAATCAACAAACATATGGAAAAATGTTCAGCATCTCTAGTAATAAGAGAAATGCAAATCAAAACCACCCTAAGATTCCATCTCACCCCAATTAGAATGGCGATTATCAAGAATACAAGCAACAATAGTTGTTGATGAGGATGTGGGGAGAAAGATACACTCATACAATGCTGGTGGGGCTGCAAATTAGTGCAGCCACTCTGGAAACCAGTGTGGAGACTTCTTAGAAAACTTGGAATGGACCCACCATTTGATCGAGCTATCCCACTCCTTGGCCTATACCCAAAGGACTTAAAATCAGCATATTACAGAGATACAGCCACATCAATGTTCATAACTGCTCAGTTCACAATAGCCAGATTGTAGCACCAACCTAGATGTCCTTCAATTGATGAATGGATAAAGAAAATGTGGTATATATATACATGGAATATTACTCCGCAATGAAGAATGATAAAATTATGGCATTTGTAGGCAAATGGTCGAAATTGGAGAATATCATGCTAAGTGAGATAAACCAATCTCAAAAAAACTAAAGGACGAATGATCTCGCTGATAAGCGGATGAGGACATATAATGGGGGTGGGAGGGGTTAGCATTAGGTTTAGGGTTAGGTTTAGAGTTAGGCTAAGGAGAGCGGTAAGAATGAAGGAAAGAAGGACTGTATAAAGGGAAAAGGGTGGGAGGGGTGGGGGGAAGGGAAAAAAAAAGAAACATCATTACCCTATGTAAACGTAAAAAAATAAAAAAAAATTCAAAAAAAAAAAAAACCTGTTGATACAAAAATAAAAAAATAAAAAAAAATAAAGGTTCGTCTGTTACCTCAAGGTCTCTTTAAATGCATCAAGCTCAACCTGTACTTCACTCATTTATGACTGTCCTACAATGTAGTGTCCAATGAAAAACTTAATTTCTCATCATTCAGAAATACATTATGCTCTAAAAGATGTATATGTCATCTTCACAAGATCATTGACATATACTTTCCTGACCCTAAGTGAACATTGAAGTTTACTATAATTACTTAGGCAAGGGTATAAAGAACTGACTCATCTCAGGCTA
The DNA here is from genome assembly GCF_902686445.1 of Sciurus carolinensis. Lineage (NCBI taxonomy): Eukaryota > Metazoa > Chordata > Mammalia > Rodentia > Sciuridae > Sciurus > Sciurus carolinensis. Next base: position 126,808 of record NW_025920348.1, read on the forward strand.
ATACTTATAGAAAAGATCAAGGCATATGCCACTGCATATAGGAATATTAGTAGGGCTGAAGAGATTAGACTGTCACCAGAACAGACATGGTCATACTGAAAGTTCCCTGAGGACAGGAGCTGGGTTGCATTTATTGGTGTTTCTAGTTCCTGGCATAGTTCTATTATACAGTAACTGTTCAATGAATCTTTAAATAACATTTCTTGAGTAATAGACATGCGGTCTATTAAATGTGGTAAACATATACTGGCAATGGGCTAGGACAAGGCAGCATCTTATTGTGAAATATAGCATTTATGACAATGGAAAGTCATCTTTCTCTTTAAATGCTGACAGTAGAAATAATAAAAGGAAATAAAACTTAACAGGCAAATAGAAATAGCAACCGATGATTAATAGATCACCGTCTGCCTCACAGTTACCTTCAAAGAATTGACAGAGACAGCCACAGGGAAATGACAGCTGAAGAGAACCCAAGAAATTACCTAGCACCAACAAAAAGATCAACCAATGTGCCATTCCCCAGCAACACCAGTGAATTACTAGTGAGCAGTGTTAGTCTGCGTTCTGGTAAGTGTTCTGAGCAACCTCAGACATACCGGTGAGTCTGACACCAATCAGCTGACAGCCCCCTGATGGCAGACAAAGCAATGTGTGGGTTAGTGCTAGGAACAGAGATGAGTGATTGATTTTATTATCTACATTGTAAACTCTTAAATATTTTTGACAGGAAATTGCCAAATCCAGACACTACCAGGAAAACAAGAAGTACAGAGAGGTAGGGAAGTATTTGTGATGTGCAAAGCAGAAGAAAGAACAGGTAAGTGTGTTTGGAGCCTATCTTTGGAAGTGTAAGTCAGGTAGACTGTCCAGCAATAAATAGTTGGAAAATGGTGATTGGAAAATCAATTGTAAGAAAAATGTAAATGTCAGAAGGGGACACAGCTTAGCATTCACAGGGACCAGGGTTCACATAGGTACATACACACACTCAAAACCTCACTTACAATATTCAAATGGCCAGGCACTGTGGCACACTACTCTAAACCCAGCTACTTGGGAGGTTAAGGCAAGAGGATAGCAAGTTCAAAGTCAGTCTTGACAACTTAGGAAAACTCTGTTGAAAATAAAAATGATGGATATCATTCAGTAAGACATCCCCCTGTGGGTTCAATCCCTAAAACCACAACAAAAATTTTGTTTCTAAATTGTGAATGTTGTCATTTACAGCCTGACAATGTCTGAATCCCATGCTCATGGAAAAGGGCAATAATGAAGATGTACACCATCCTTCTGTCTTCTGACCATCTTTTGTGTCCTGGGAAAATGGTTAACACTCATTATTAAAAAAAAAAAAAAAACACTCCTTCTGTGTGACTTAGATGAGACTTGCTGCCCAGTTTTTCTCCTGATGCTGTGGGCCTTGTGATTGACTCTCGGGTCTACCTGCTTCAATCAACAACGTCCTCTTCCTTTACCATGAGGAACTCCTCATTCATGAATGCTCTTTCTCTTGCAATACTTTGAGTAATTGCTCCTTAATTTTACAGTGCAGTTTTGTGTTTCAGAGACATATAATAAATCCTTTATTTTTAATGTACAGAAAGAGATGTTCAGATTTAATAGTAGACAATCTGTTCTTTGTACCACAACTAAGAAAATGCTGAAAAAATATTTAAAGAATGTCAGTTTGAAGGCGCATCAAATAATTTGCCAGCTATGGGGGCCCACAGTTAGTGTTGTCTTGACCAAGTGCCCAAAGGACTGTGGAGCTGTTATTTATTTATTTATTCATTTATTGATTTATTTATTTTTGGTACCAGGGATTGAACCCAGGGGCACTTAGTCACTGAGTCACATCCCCCTTTGTTAATATTTTACTTAGAAACAGGGTCTTGCTGAGTTTTTTAGTACCTTGCTAAGTTGCTGAGGCTATCTTTGAAGTCTCAATCCTCCTACCTCAATCTCAGTTAAAAAAAAAACTTAAATGAGGTTGATTGCAGTGGTGCACACATGTAATCCCAGCAACTTGGGAACTTGAGGCAGAAGGATCCCAAGTTCAAAGCTGACCTCAGCAACTTAGTGAGACCCTGTCTCAAAAACAAACAAAAAATAAAAACAACAAAGTTAAATCAATGGAACACTGAAAACAACTTCACTTAGTAACTAATTTGAAACAAATGGAAGATGAAAGTCTGCAGATAACACAAGTGGCAATTTTAGTAAGAACTGAAGAGCTTTACTTAGGAATAGAAATTGGAAGTGTCTTACAATTTCCTTCTTGCCTTCGGCCTACCATTCTCAGAATACTCAGTTTTTCTCACCCATTTCTAGCTCATTTTCATTTTTCCTTATTTCTTGGTGTGAAAAAGAGCAAGGGACAGGAGATGATGTACAGAACGGACTGACATGGACAGGCCAAGCCAATAGCAGGGACCTGAGCCAGGGTTGTGGGTCTAGGAGAGGGGTCCCAGCCCAGTGCCACCCTTGAGTAAAAGCAAGATCACACAGTATTCTAAGGAACTCCTTTCTATGAGAAGAAGAATTTATTTTTTATTTTTTTAGTTAGTATTTTTTATTTGAAAACTTATTTTATAGAAATCTATAGGGTAGAGTATTATAATTTCATGCATGTATAAAGTATGTAATGATCAAATCATGTTAAACATTTTAAATCAATTTTAAACAAGTAATAATTGTACATATTTATAGGATATGATATTTTAATACAGGTATGCAGTCGGTATGGATCAAATGGAGGTAATGAATGCCTCCATCTTTTTTGTTGTTGTTGTTACAGGTATTGAACCCAGAGACACTTGAACACTGAGCCACATCCCCAACCCACCCTTTTTTTGTGGTACTAGGGATTGAACCCAGTGCCTTGTGCTTCCAAGGCAAATGCTCTACCAACTGTGCTATGTGCCCATCCCCCAACGCTTTATTCTTTTTTTGAGACAGCATCTCAATAAGTTGCCTAGGATAGTCTCAAACTTGTAATCCTCCAGCCTCAACTTCTGATTTGCCGTGATTATAGCCATGAGCCACCATGCCGAGCACATTTCCATCTCTTTATCATTACTTTGTGTTTGGAGCCTTTGAGATCCTCTGCAAAGAGATTTTTGAGGATTCTCACCAAACCCATGGTCACTTCAGCTAGTCCTCACCAGCCCAGTTAAAGGTCTCAGAAAACCGTGGTGGTTATGAAGTTCTTGTTTTGTTTGGTTTTCTTCTGTGGGCTGAGGATTGAGCCCACGACCTTGCACATTTAAGACCAGCTCTTTACCACTGGGCTAATTCCCCAACACTTTTTATTTTTTATTTTGAGATAGTCTCACTGAGTTGCTGAGGCTGGCCTTGAATGTACAATACTCCAGCTTCAGCCTCCTAAATAGATGTGATTGCAAGCATGTGCCATGGTTGTGAAGTTTTGAATGGTGGTTTGCTATCATCTCTGTTCATCACCCTAAATTCAGTTTGCTGTGTCCCTTGCCCCTGTGATTGTTCTCAAATTGCCACAGGGACAGATGTGTCCCTAACTATGCCTGCTTCTCCAGATGTGCCTCATCAAGGGCTCCAGTCTAAGGAACTATCATCTTTTCTTGCAACAGGGTATAAGTTCAGTGGAGCATTTGTGTCCAGGGTAGGAGGGGGAAAGTATCTTTGAAGGTCCTTTCCTTTTGACCTCTCTCCCTTTTCCATCTGCCAACTGCAATGAAATAATTTCAGCATCCTGCTAACTCTGTGCCCCTTATAACTGCTTAGGTGTGATTTTCTAAAGATTGAAATCATGGCTGTCATTAAATACAAAACGAACATGGATGAGAGATTTTTTCCAACTCCTTCGATGATAAGGAAACCAGTCAGATGTTAAGATGAATTCAAAGGAGAATATAAAGAACAGATATATAGGCATGAATATGGATTTTAGAATAAATTTATAATAATAACTTTTTATGCAAGGTTGTCTTATATTGTACATAAATTTTACATATATAATTATAGTAGTTTAAGAATATTAATCTTCTAATCATATCAGGGGTATTTATGTGGACCCAAGGTTATAGGCAAAAGCCATCTGCTTTTTACAAGTACCTTTTAAAGGATTCAGTGTGTGGCTGGGGTCGTGGCTCAGTGGCAGAGGGCTCTGTGTGAAGCACTGGGTTTGAGTCTCAGCACCGCATGTAAATAAATGAAAAAAATAAAGGTCTATCAACTAAGGATTCAGTGGTTATCAGTGTATTCACAGTATATTCATACCACATTTTCCAAAATATTTTCACCACTCCAATATGTAATATATTAAATCATGGATCCCAGGTGAGCGCATGCACGTTTGTAACTATTGCTAAATCCAAAGTTACACTTCACCTTTTTTGGTTGAACACTCTAGAATTCAATCCCCTCCCTTATCCTCAGCTGCTTCCCAATACACACATGTAGGCAAGATCCAAGTGGCTGAGGATGTGATCATTTCTACTTCCTCATCCTCTGGAACTGGCCAGTCACACAGTGTGTTCTCACTGCTCCCTGTAGACATGGCTTTTGATTTCTACTACCCTTTTTCTGCATCTGTTTTCCTACCTGTTCTTTAGGGCAGGCCCATCTCCCATTTATTTCTGCAACTTCAGGGCCTAGAAGGACATTGGAAGTGGCAGGTGCCAGTGAATATTTCTGGAAGGCATATTTTCTTATCATGCCTCCCTACTCTGTATACCCTGGTATACCCCAAGCCCCTGATTATAGCTGACTTCCTCCGTTTCTTTTCCAGCCCAGAGGAAATTTGTCTGTGGCTGGTTAGTCCTTGACTGCTGGCTTCCCTGCTGCCTGGGTGAGTGGTCTTGACAGTTCCTTTCCACAGGGTCCTCTACTAAACCTGATCAGGGTTTCTTTTTCTTTTTTTACTCTTTGGTACCAGAGATTGAACCAGGTGTGCGCAAACACTGAGCCACATCCCCAGCCCATTTCATTTTTAAATTTTGAGACAGGGTCTTGCTAAGTTGCTTGGGGCCTTGCTAAGTTGCTAAGGCTGTGTTTGAACTTGTGATCCTCCTGCCTCAGCCTCCCAAACCACTGGGATTACAGTTATGAGACACGCCTCTTGATTGATCAGAATTTCTGAGCTGATCATCTTGGATCCTCTGCAAACAGGTTTCTAGGCATTTGTGAAGGGCTCTATTTGGTCTCAGGTGTCCTGTAAGGATTTTACTAGTACTTTTAAGTTCTGTCCTAATTAACAGTCACAGTGTAAGTGATTCCTTTTTTAAAACCAAGGTGATGGACTTTTTCCTCGCCTTGTTGGCTAGGGTGTTGGATTTAATTGCTTCCCTGGGGAGATTGCTTTGAGGACTCCCCACTCCACCCAGCTTGTTCAAGGTAAGCTATTATGTATCTTTTTCTAAAATAACCTTGAGGAAATTCTCATTTAAATAATTTTAAATGTTTTTATTATCATTCATTTTTATTATCATTTTTAGATGTTTTATTATCATTTAAATGTTTTTAATAGTACATTATAATTATACATAAGAGTGGGATTGTGATGCATTCATAGATGCAGATAACATAATTTTGCTCCTTTTCAGTCCCAGTACTGTCCTTTTCCCTCCCCACCCCCTTCCTCCTTGCTACTATTCTTCCTTCCATTTAATTATTGTTTTTTAATTGTTGCATTAGTTATATATAAAGGTGACATTTGCTGTGATATGGTCATAGGTGCATATAACATGGTTTGGTCAATTTCATTCTGTAGTTCCACTCTTCCAATCCCTCCTCCATTCCCCTCCATCCCTCTCCTGTACCCCACTCTTCTCCCTTCTATTGTCATGGGATCCCCCCTTTTTAAATGTTCTCATTTCTCACTAACTTCTGCATATGAGAATAAACATTCAACCCTTGACTTTCTGAGTTTGGTTCATTTCACTTAACAAGTTCTCCAGTTCCATCCATTTTCCAGCAACTGACAAAATTTCATTCTTCTTCATGGCTGAGTAAAACACCATTGTGTATAAATATACCACATTTTCATTATCCATTCATTTGTTGATGGGCACCTGGGCTGGTTCCATGACTTGGCTATTGTGTGTGCTGCTATAAATATTGACATATCACTTTAGAATACTAATTTTACTTCTTTTGGATAAATACCAAGGAGTGGGATACCTGGGTCCTATGGTGGTTCCATTTCCAGTCTTTTGATTATTCTCCATAGTGCCTTCCAAAGGGGTTGTACAAATTTGCAGCGCCATCAACAATGTATGAATGAATGTAACTTTCCCACTCACCTCCTTGCCAGCATTTACTATTATGTGTATTATTGGTGATTTCTATTCTGACTGGAGTGAGATGGACTCTCACTTGGCATTTCCCTGATTGCTGGGGATGTTGAACATTTTTTCATATATTTGTTGGCCCTTTATATTTCTTCTTTGAGAAATGTCTATTTAGCTCTTTGACTCATTTATTAAAAGTACTTATGCTTTTTGGTGTTTTTTAAGTTCTTTATGTGTTTTTGTATATAAATTTCCTATGAGAAGAGTAGGTGGCAAAGATTTTTTTTTTGCCATTCTGTAGGCTATCTCTTCCTGCTCTTGTTTCCTTTGCTGTGCAGAAGCTTTTTCATTTGAGGTTATCCCACTTATTGATTCTTGGTCTTCTTTCTTGAGTTTAGGAGTCTTATTAAGGAAGTCAGTGCCTGAGCAGATATGATGGGTGTTGACACTATTTCTCCTAGCTGTTGCAGTGGCTCTGGTCTAATTCCTAGGTCTTTGATCCACTTTGAGTTAACTGGTGCAGGTGACAGGGACCTAGTTTCATTCTTCTACATGTGGACATCCAGTTTTCCCCGGCACCATTGTTTTAAAAGGTTGTCTTTTCTTCAATGTTTTTGGCAACTTTGTGAAGGAACAGATGACTGTATCTACTTGAATTGGTTTCTGTATCTTCTATTCTGCTCCATTGGTCTTCATGTTTTGAAGCCAGTACCATGCTCTTTTTGTTCCTGTAGCTCTGAAAGTGTACTAAGAATGAATATTGTGATGCCTTCAGCATCACTTTTATTACTCAGTATTGCTTTGGATATTCTGAATCTTTTATTCTTTCCTATGAATTTTAGGACTGCTTTTCCTACTTCTATGAAGAATGCCATTGGTATTTTCATGGGGATTGCTTTCAATCTGTAGATTGCTTTTGGTAATGGGACCATTTTAATAATATTAATTGTCTACCACGAACATGGGAGAGGCCTTTCCATCTTCTGAGGTCCTCTTCAATTCCTCTTTTCAGTGTTCTATAATTTTCATTGTAGAGGTCTTTCACCTCCTTGGTTAGATTATTCTCAAGATTTGGAGGGGGTATTATTGGTACGAAAGCTATTGATTTTTATATGTTAATTGTGGAAATACTAAGTTTTAAACATACCTCCACATGCCCTGCAGCTTTTCACTATTATCAACTCACGCCCTAATTCCAGCCTCCCACATTCTCTAAGTACAAATGACCATTTCGGAATATGGGACCCCTAATGGTGGCTCTAATATCCTACCTTAGGATGTCTGGCGTTGAGTTTGGTCTGACACATGCATCAGGTTCCCCAACCTCTGGCTTTCCTGCAGCTCAGTCAGTTCCCTAGTGAGAGCTTCACAAATGCGCCTTCAAAGAAATGATGATCCTGTGATGGATATGCCAGTTATCCTGATAGGATCATTACCCAGCGTATACATGTAGTGGAGTGTCATAAATATGGACAAGTATGATGTGGGAATTAAAAAAAACTTTATGAAAGTGTGCTAAAAAGTCCAAACATAATCGTTTTTGTTTTTCATGCTGTTTTTGGGAGATCTCCAAAATGTTATTTAAAACACAAACACACTTGCTTTACTGGTTTGCATTGGTGCATTCTGTCCTTCCCAAGATAAAGCGCGCTGTGCTGGGTAACCCGCAGCTTGGAGAGCAAGACGTCTTTTCCCCAGGTCCTTCCTCCACCTGGTGGAATGAGGCGTGTGGGGGCGGTTCCCGCCACCCTGAGCTCTTTCCCAGGGGGTTGGAGTCGGGCCGCTGCCCAGGCGCTCCCCGCGATCCGTGCGGGGACTGGAGGGAGAGGACCTGGCAGCGGGATCGGACCTCCTCCCTCCACTCGGGAACCCTGAGTCTGGCGACTGGGACGCGGAAACACGGGAGGTGCCACAGGAGCCGGCGGGGTAAGGGTGGCCTGAGGCGGGGCCGGCGCTAGGCTGGGAGGGACGGGGGCGGGGCAGCGCGCCGGCTGCGCGGGGTGAGCTCCTCCCACTGCGCTCCGGGAATTGCAAGCGCTGGGCACCTGCCGGTGTGCGGTTCCGGCGCTAACGCTGCCTCCGACTCCTCCCAAGCGAAGTGGGCCTGGTGCTGCTGGTGGCCGGGCGATATGAAGCGGCTCCCCCCACCGCGGCCAGATCGCTGGGATGTAACTCAAGCCCGAGGAGGTGCTGGTGAAGAACCTGAAGCTCTGGGTGGCCCAGAAGAGCAGCGGGTACTTCTTGCACAGCGGCGCCGCGCCAGCACGGCCAGGGGATCGGTCACCTCATCGGTAAGGGGGGAAGGACGGGGGTGAGCCGGGCCTGGGGTCTCGCTTCCCGCCACGCCCGCCACTCCCAGCCCGGGGTTGGGACCCGGAAACCTGGGAGGCGCCTCTGCAGCCTGCGGGGCTGAGAGGGGCTCCGGGTGGTGCGGACGCTGCCTGGGCTGCCGGCGCGCTATGCGGAGTGCGCGGGGCGGGGCGGTGCGCGGCTGGTGCGCGGCTGCGCGGGGTTCGCCTGGAGCACTGCTCCTGCTGCGCTTGCGGAAGTAGGAGCCCTGGGCACCCGCGGGTCTGCTTTTCCCGCGCAGCCGCTGCCGCCTCCTCCTCCCGAGGGAGCTGGGCCTCGTGCGGCCTTGGCCCTGGCTACGTGAAGCGGGGCACCAGAAGAAAGGGAAACAAACCGACGAGGTGCTGCTGAAGGACGCCCTGAAGCTCTGGGTGGCCCAGAGGAGCAGCGGCTCCTTCATCCTAGGGCGGCCTGTCGGTGCAGGCGAAGGGGCGGCGGCCTCAGCGGTAAGGGGCTCACGGGGGATGGCCGACCCGCAGCTCCCCGCGGGGCTGAGTCGCTGGTGCGATTTCTTGGGAGACACGGGGTCAGGATGGCCTTGCCTCGGGTTCATTTTGCTTTCTTTTGCATTTCTCGGGCACGTCTGGTAAAGACTGCATCTAGATTCATTGTTTGGCTTTTGCATGTTGGTGTTTAATTGTTCAGCAACATTTCTGAATGTATTCCTTCCCCATTGATGCGCCTTTGTTCCTAGCGTTAAAGACTGTGTGCTCTGTCAGTTTGCCTCTGGGCTCTGCGCTGGTTCCACTGACCTGTTGTTGATTCTACTGCTGGCAGCACACTGTCCTTGATGGACTGTGGCTTCATAGTAAACCTTGAAACATGTAGTGTTCCTTCAACTATGTTTTTCTTAAGTATTGTGGTGCCTTCTTCTAGGTCTCTCTTTTTTTTTTCATAAACTTTTTCTGTGAGTTGTCAGTACTTCCAAAATAGCACGATGGCATTTTATTGGGGTTGCATTGAAGCCATAAGTCAAGTTGGGAGGACCTGACATCTGAACAGTATTGACTCTTCCAACCTATGAATATGGAGTATCTCTATTTCGATCTTCTTTTCTTTTTTTTAAGGAAAATATAAAACTTTTATTGTGTTTCTGTATGTAGAAAATTCAAGATAGCCCGTAGATAAATTATTACAATAAACATTCATAATTCTAAAAAATAACACATTTGCTGAATACAAGGTTATATAAAAAAATCAGTGCTGTTTCTACATTCCAGCAAAAAGATGTTTTTAAAATTGTATTTTATAGCAGCATGCAAATTGTTTATATAAAAGATAAAAATATCAGAAACTTAATCAAACCCTACAGAGAAAAAAACTGGAGCTTTTGACAAAAATTAAAGACACATAAATGGTGATATACAATATATTTTTTGGATGAAAAGCTCAGTATTATAAAGGTGTTAGAGCAGTCCAACTGAAATCTGAGCAAAGTTTGTAGTTTTTCTTTCTTTTTCTTTTTTGGCGTTTGCCTACATTCTGTATTTTTTCCTTTCCCCCGCCCCTCCCACCCCTCTTTTCCTCTATAGAGTCCCTCCTTCCTCCATTCTTGCTCCTCTCTGACCCCCATTAGTTCATCATGCTTATCAGAGAGATTTCTTTCCTCATCATGGTAGATTTATGCGTAGACATCCTGTGCATATTCGCTTAGGCTGTGCCTGACAAAAGTATTTCTTACTTGTCCATGGTGTCTACTCCCCCTGCCAAGTTACAAGCCATCCTGTTGCTGGAGTGTTGGAAAGCAGTTGTCATGTTATCCTTCTGCCCTGCAGCTCTGTTATGCTTCTTAGTTCCTTAAGTTTTTCTTGATTCTTTCTTTATTTTCTAAAGGAAAGCATGTCATCTTTGAACAAAGTTTTATTTCCTTCTCTCTCTGTATACCTTCTTTTTCCTCTTTTTGTCTTAGCATATTCAGCTGTATCTTTCAGTATGATGTGAATAGGAGTATAGGAGAAGTTGTCCTTACCTTGTTCCTGGTTATCAGGAAAGTGTTGAGTTTCTCTGTAAGTATGATGTTAATTGTAGGGTTTTGGGGGGAGAAGGTAACTGATATTATCAAGTTAGACAAGTTCTTGGTTTCTCGTTTGCTATGTTTTTTTCCTTTAATCATGATTGGGTGTTCAATTTTTGTCAAATGCTTTGTGTATCAATTGGAATGATTTTGTGATTTTTCCCCCAACTTCTCTATTGATTAATTTTGAATGCTGGACCATTCTTGCATATTTGGAGCAAGTCCCACTAGATCATGAATATAATTTCTTCTATATGTGGTGGATCCTGTTTCCTGGTGAAATTTTTTGTGGGTGTAAACAATTGAAGTCAGGGCGTTGAGCATACGAGCAAGCACTCTGCCACTGAGCGACAACCCTAGCGCCTCTCCTGTTTTTTTAATTTATGATTGACTGTGAGGATTGGGTTTCTTGTGAGCCTCTGCTTTCTTTTCGTCCTTTTTTTTTTTTTTTAAGTCCTACTCTGAAAATCACTGGGCATTTTGGTTGATTGTATTTAGACCATTCATATGTAAAGTGATTGTTGGCACGTGTACATGAATCTCTACCATGTTTGTCAACTGTTTTCTATTTGTTGCTCTGTTCTGTTTCTTTTGAACCATTTTTCCTGACTTCTTTACCAATCGAATACTTTGTGATTCCATTGGGTTATCTATTATCTTGCCAAAAATAGCTTGAAAAGAATTTGTAGTATATATTTCTTGATTGGAACATAATTTCCAGATTAGTCTATGTCTACCTTTAAATATTATGGTGTTTCACATGAAATGTAGGTTTGTTTTTTTTTCTTTTCTTGTACTGAAGATTGAAACCAGGGAGGCTTAAGCACTGAGCCATATCCCAGGCCATTTTTAGTTTTGTTTTGAGACAAGGTCTCACGAGTTTGTTGAGGCTGGCCTTAAACTTGTGATCCTCCTGCCTCAGCCTCCTGAGCCACTGGGATTGTAGGTGTACAGTACCATGCATGGCTGAGATGCAGAGATAATAGTATTCCCAGATACTCTCTCATCTATTTACAACATTGTTGTCATTCATTTCACTTATTTACATACAGTAATCACTCAATAAATATTTTGTTAACCCTTTAATCATTTCTTTTAGACTACTTAGGAATAGGAAAAATAAGAAATTTAATTATCCTCATTTCTTTCTTTCAGACACATTTCTCTTCTTTTATATAGTCAGAGCTCCTGACCTATGTGCTTTTTTTCTCTCTGAAGAATTTGATGGTTGGGTCTGCTGGAATTGAATTTCCTGTCTTGTTCAAGAAAATCTTTGTTTTTAATTATGAAGGATAATTTCACTGGACCCAGCCTGGCCAGTAGTCCATGCTAGTAATCCTATCAATTGGGTGACTGAGGAGGATCACAAGTTTGAGGCCAGCCCTCTGCAATTTAGTGGAAGCCCTGTCTCAAAATGAACAAAAAACCCTGGGGTGTGGCTTACTGGTAGAGCACCCCTGGATTCAATACCAAGTATCCAATTAAAAAAAAAAAAGCCTCACTGCACATAGACTTATCGGTTGGTGATTCCTTTCTTTCAACTATTTCAATTCCCTTGAGCGCATGCTTGGAGAAGTCTGCTGTAATTATGGTGTTCTTCCTATGTTGTCTGCTTCACACCCCAGCTTCCTTAAAGATTTTTTTTTGGTTTCTGCAATTTGAATATGATATACCTCAGTGTAGATTTGTAAATATTTTTCCTTTTTTTTTATAATTTTCTGCGTGGTGTTCTCTGTACTTCTTGGATCTGTGATCTGGGGTGTGTCATTAATTTTGGAAAATTCTTGATCATTATTGCTTCACATGATTGCTTTCCTCTTCTCCTGTTTTTCCAGTTTGGGGTTCTTATTCTTTTGGGAATTATCCACAGCACTCAGATATTCTGTACTTCCTGTGTCTCTGTCTCTCTCTTTTGACTTTTCAGTGGGAGTTTCTGTTGATCAAGCATTGACTATCCCATCTACTGATGAGACATCAAGGGCAATCTTCATTTTTGTTTATTTCTATTTATTTTGTTTTTCATTTCTTAGAGTTTCCATCTCTCTGCTTTCATGACTAGTCTTCCATACTCTGTACCTTTTCTTTAGAGCCCTTCACCTATAAATCACAATTATTTAAAAATTCTCTCAAAGTACCAAGATCTTTCATATCTGTGTGTCATTCCGATGCATGCTTTATCTTTATAATCTGTTTTTTCTTGCATACTGACATGTTTTATATATATATATATAATATATATATACATACACATAATAAAGAACTTATTATGTATACATATAAGTAATAACATTGAGGAAATCATCTTCAGTGTGAGTTTTGCTATTCTGACTGGGACTTGGTTCTTTGCAGTTTACTGTAGCTGAAGGTACCAGAGGCCTCATTCCTCCATTCCCTGGTTGGGTCTCCCCTCTGTCCCTGGGTTCAGAACTTCCAGTCTCCCTGCTCTTTGAGCTGTCATCTGCTCTCATTTATCCTGGAGCTTTTGCTGTTGGCAAGGGGGAGGGCCTAGAATCAGTCAATCTCAGTCATCAGTGGACCTGTGACCCTGACCTGTGACCTTCCCATGTGATTCCTAGTCACTTCCTCCCACCCTTGGTGAGAGAAAAACCGGAAGAGACACAGGAGCCAGAGAAGCCCTTCCTCAGCTGGGGTGGAGCCCTGAGGATGCCGCATGGCCTTATTCTTCCCTTGTCCAGAGAGCTGGGCAGGTGTCCCTGGGGTCTTTCAGTGGGAACTGGTGGGGTTCTGGTGAGAACACCTGTGCTGCCTTGGGGTCCCTTAAGACTGCAGCACCAGGAGTTTCTTATTCTTGTTCACACTCAGCCACCTGCAGTTTGTCAGACTCACTACTGAAGTGTCCTCCAGTTCATGACCTCACACTGGGGGAGCAGGTCCCAGCTGTGTCCCTGGGAATTCCCCTGTGCCACTTTAGCTTTGGGGGTTATGGTTTGACCTGTGACCTCAGTTCTTCGATAATCCAAGAAAAGCCTGATTTGCAGTCTGCTTGGCCTCTGCTTGTATTTATGGGGGGATGCTTCCCAAGCTCTTTGCATGCTGGAACTGAAGCTGGAAGTCCCTTGTGGCTTTTTGATTGCTGCCCTGCCCACCTGCCCATCATTTGAAGGGGCTGGGTTGACACAGACCTCCTGACCTTTTCAGAAGCTTGTGAGAGAAATCTCCACTGTGCTTCAAAACTCGGCGCCCCTCTGTGGCTGTCCAGGTGCTGTACAACCTCCCTGCTCCCTTCTTTCCATGTCACCTAGAGTCCCCCAGGCTGCTGTTACAAACTCTGCATGGGTTCTGTCACAGATGTCTTAGAAGCACTCATGGGATGGGCTCCTTTCTGGGCTTCTCAGTGTCTCCATCAGCATCCCTCTGTGTTTGCTAGACAAATGTGGCGTTTCACTGGCCTTTTGAAAACAGAGCTTTAAGCTCCCTTTCCCCAGCCTGTTTCTTACCACTGAGCCTCCTTAAGCTGCCGGTGGTTGTGTATTAAGTGTCAGCTCTCCATCCAGGAGACAAGACAGCCTTCCTGCCCCCCATTCACCTGACATCCAGTAACATAACCAGAAGGGGACGGGACTTGCCAAAGCAATAATTAATATAAAAAACCCATGTGTCCTTCCTTCTGCTGGGGAAAGTCATCACGTAGGGCAGGTGAGGGAGGTGTAGGTGCCTGTCATCTGGGAACATGGAGCACAGGGTGAGGAGGGTGTCTCTTGGGTGTGGAGTTTGGCAGCAAGAGAGGTTGATCAGCAAGTAAATATATCAAGGGTGGTGGAGGCTGGGTTTCTCTGTTGCAGAGAGCTGTGAACATGGAAAGAAGAAAGAATGAACACGGGGAGTGGATCGCAGGACGCATCATCGTGAACTCAGTTTTTCTGTATGTAGACTATGTATACATACACACAGACTAGTTTGCATTAGAGATGTGTATGCCTGTGTGTAAATACATGTGTCATATGTACACACAGACCTAGCTCTTTCCAGAGAGGTCCTGGGGTTACCCTGTTAGCAATGAGCTCTCACATACCTGCTTTATATTTTATTTTGTAGCAGGGATTGAACCTAGGGCCATGTAACCACTGATCCACATCCCCAGCCCTTTTTATTTTTTATTTTGAGCCACTGTTGTGCTAAGTTGCTTAGGGCCTCGATATGTTGCTGAGGATGCCTTTGAACTCACAATCCTCCTGCCTCAGCCTCCCAAGCCACTGGAATGACACGTGGCTTTTGTGTAGCAATCCTCAAAAGGAAATAGAATTCCTGGGAAAAATGTCCAATTTCAGGGCTGGAGCAGGGAAAGTACAAGCGATGTTGGAATATTTTATTGTGCAGAACTATGAAAAACCATGAGTACATGTCCAAAGGACACAGAACCCACTTGAAGGGATTCCTACCTGCCAAACCTGGGACAATTAAAGCATCCAAGTAAATAATAGTAATGAATTATTACTACTTTGAATAAAAGCAGGAAAGATGAGACCATACTGATAAAAGTGAATAAATTGAAAGTTTGAGGATGGTAAATTTACATAACTTCATCGTTTCTCTGTAGGAGGCTTGTGAGTTACAAGGGAAAAGGAATAAGTTCATGGTGCAGAGCCCAAGCAGCCACTAACTTAAGAGACCAAGTGAACATCACCAGGTGGAACAAGTTGAAATTGTGTCCACCTGAGAGGATGTGATGCATAGCATTCCTTCTGTGAGGCTGGCCAGAGACTTTAACCTGAATCTAATCAGCATCAGGCAAGCCAAAACTGGGATTTGCTGCTGAAGAACTGGCCACTAATCTTTGAAACCGTCAAGCTCATGGAAGTCAAAGATGTCTTGAGAGATGTGAGGGCTCAAGGCAGTGGGTGATTTGAACATGTCCAATGTTGTAGAGTCACAAGACAGGCAGTTCTCAACTCCTGTTGGCTGGACTTAGAGTCTTTAATTCTACAATGGTGTACAAGCGACATGTGTTCAGTAGAAACTGTACAGGCAGTTTTTATTTTTAATAACTTTTTAGATGTTAACAGAAGTTTATTTATTTTTTTATTTTTATGAACGCTGAGGTTGGAACCCAGTGCCTCCCACATGACAGGCAAGCACTCTGCCACTGAGCCCCAGACCCAGGCCCCGTCCATGCAGTTTTGAATTTGGATCTTTTCCTGGGGTGTGCCCTGGTCCTCTCTGATGTGGGGCAGCTGCAGAGAGCTCCAGGCCCCAGCCAGCCTGGGATCATGAGGGCCATCCAGTGACAGTGTGCCCTGCGGCCAAGCGGGAGGAACAAGTGGATACATCCCATGCATTTCCAGTCGCAGTGTGTTGTTCCCCTTAGGACGTGTTTGTGAGGCACTTGGAAACTGGCGGGATCTGAGGAGCAGAGGGTAGGAATGTCCCAGTGTTAACTTTCTGAATTGTGGGGTGCCTGTTGTGTCACACATCCCTGCTGGTGTGAAACATGCTGCACACTCTGGGGTGATGGGGTGGCAGGTCAGTGACATACTCCTTAATGATTCAACTTCCTTTAACATTGGGGTCTTAAACAAAATAAACTCCTCAGGCCACTCAGGGCCCCTTGGAGCCTAGTAGTGAAGGAGCATGGGCAAAGGAAGGTGAAGGGCTTCAGCTCCTCCAGGGAGGAGGGAGTTGGTTTGTTCACCTGCCATGATTCAGGATGCCATTCATCACAGCAGAAGGTCAGTCCTTCACCTGCTACCTGTGCCTTCTGTCCTGCGGGGTCTTGGATGTGTTGTCATATTTCTCAGGGTACCTTTCTGGAGTAGAAAGGGATTATTCTTCCATGTGAGATGTGGATATGATGAGATCCTAACGAGCAAACTTACCTGGTGCTTGAAGGGCTGGCAATAGTCTAGGTACTCTGAATGATGACTTAATTTCCATAATTACCCTTGGAGGCATATTGTGGTTACTTTATCTTCCAAAGAGACCAGGGCACAGAGAAATCAAGTAACCTGCCTAAGGCCACACAGCTTGAAAGTGGTAGAGCTGGGGTTCCATCGGCAGTCTGACTCCAACTGCAGATGCTGGGGAAATGGGTGTGAGGAAGCTAGAGCTCTGGGTCCCATGGAGCTCTGACTGTGCAGGGTGTCTGCTATGCCTGGGCTCTCACCAGTGACCATGCTGCCTGCGCATGTGGAGTGGCAGCTGCACACTGGCTGCTAATCTGCCTGTCCCTGAGCTCACAGGTGTGTTTGCCTCTCTTTTGCCTTGCAGGTGGCCCAGTGGGTGCTCTGGAGGCAGTGCTGGATTCCACCACTGAGGTCGCTCCCTTTCAAGTTCTGCTTCAAGTTCCCGGCTCACAGGTGTACTCTCCCATAGCATGTGCAGAGTTCCTGGATGGATGCGACATTCACTGGGCCATAGCCACTGGTGAGTCTTGTTCCCGTTGGAACATTCCAGACCCTGAGGTCTGAGCATGCGGAGCATCTGCTTGTTGATGAGCCTGCCCGGGGAGCCTCAACTACTTTCAGGAGCTCTGTGCTTCCTCCACGTGTCTGTCTCTTTCTTAGTGATCAGAAGTACACTGAGCTGTGAGCATGAGTGAGCCAGGCGTCTGAGGGGTGTGTTTCACGGACTCACGTGTTGTTGGATATGAAGTGGCCATTTCCTTTACGGTCTTGGTGTCTGATTAACAGGGGTTTTCCCGGGTGTGTGCATGTGTGGTAATAGCCGGGAGCAAAGTCCAAGGGCTGTGTCTAACTTGGGCAGTCTCCTCCTCATGTTGCACGTCTGTACCAAGAGTCTGCATCACTGGGCTGCCGGGTGCTGAGGAAGTTTAAAACTCCCTTCCTCCTGCACCTGACGGTCCTGTTCCTTTTGGGCATTAGCTGGTAGCTAGTCATGTTCCTGGAATTGTCACAGCCCAAGAAGCCCGTTCTGTTATATATAATCCCAAAACCATGCCTTCATTTTGCCTACACTTGTAATAAGTGTTCACCTTCCAGAGAGTAAAAAATAGGGGGAAAAAATCATCTGTAATCCTTCATCCAGTTTTAAAGTGTTAACCCATCTGTATAAAGTTAAAAAGGGTTTTATTGAATTATTTATCAACTTACTTTATTAGGTACCATAAACTTCCAATATCACCTCCTGTCTATAACAAAATTTCCCCTGGAAAAATACTGAGCATAGGAAGAGGAGATTTTTCATTCCCATCCCCCATCCAGTCTTAATCATTGTTCAACTCTCCCTGTTTCTTTCTCAGTCTGTTTATTTTTTTCCATTCATGTTCCATTTTAACTGTTCCATTTTACCCAAGATTCATTGCGACATATTCATACATGCACATAATGTAATGTCAATTTCATTTCCCAGTACCTCCCTGTTTTTAATTAGGACAAATCATCTTATTTTTATCTAAAGTGATAAAAAATATGAATGCTCAATGTAAACATATCAACCTTGAAAAGTAGAAAGAAGAAAATATCCAGCCCTCTGTGGTGGGACATACCTGTAATCCCAATGACTTGGGAGGCTGAGACAGGAGGATCCCGAGTTCAGTAGCCCCAGCAAAGGCGAGGTGTTAAGCAACCCAGTGAGACCCTGTCTCTTATTAAAATATAAATTAGAGCTGGCGATGTGGCTAAGTGATCGAGTGCCCCTGGATTCGATCCCTGGCACCCCAATCCTGCCCACTCCAAATAAAAGAAAATATCTGTTGCCACAAATCCTAACCATCCAAAATAGCCTCAAGGGTAGTTACAAAGATGGGTAGAAATGCTCTTATATAATGTAACTTGTCTGCCAGTTCTGGTTTATATTAAAAGTATTAGGTTTAGTCAATTTTCAATAAATGGAAGGAAATGGAAGTAAAACAAAATTAAACTTCCAATAAAGTTTCTAAAAATTTCACATGAGGTCAGGGGAAGAGATTTTTGAAAGCATTATAAGGTTAGCATCGTGGTATTTGAGACACAGTGCTTCGGGTTTGACTGTGTTCTTGGACATTCCCATGCTATAGGACCTGGGTACAGCATTCTTATTCTCCTGCTTCACCAACCTCTTACCTTACAAAATTATTTTACATTGTAATTCTCATTCTGTCCTGTAATGGTGTTTTCTGTCACTGTCTCAGCTCTGCATTTATATGTCTTTCATGCTTCCACTCAGGTATGGTTCTCTCAATGCAGAATTTTATTTTGGTTCATCTCTTAACTGGCTGGATTCCTGTGTGTGTGTGTGTGTGTGTTTTGTTTTCTCTCTCTTAGTGGTCTCATGAGTGTCCTGTTCTCTGAATGTTTTCACTTGCGCCATTGTCTGCCCCTTGCTTTTGGACTTGAATGATGCCTTGGCTGGGCGTGGTCGTGGTGGGCTACGCTCTAGAGCTCAGTGGCTGTTGCTCTGGGATCTTCCAGGATGTGAGGCAGCTACATGGGGTTTATCAGGCTGCTCTCATGGGCCTCCCCCATCCCTGCAGCTTATGGCGATGTGCTTTCACTGCATACAACTGCCTTTGTCACTGCCCTTTAGTACCTTGATCAGAATCTGTTACAGCCACAAGAATGTGTTAACATTTTCTGTGACTGTGCTGTGGCATCCTGCAGTTTGACTTCTTTAATCATTTTCTCATGGGAAATTTCTTATGTCTTTCTGCATGTGTATTATAGTCTACATTCTATTTGTTGAATTCTCCATTTAAAGACATTTTATGTTGACTAGCTATTCTTTGTCTTTGCTTTTCACCTGTACTATCCATTCTGTACATTAATTTATTGAATTAGTAATACAGCTTTCAGCATTGTTTTCTGTACCTCAGTATTAACTTAGTTACTAGTTTTTATCAGATTGTTTTGACCCTTAGTTCATTGCTCTATACCTTTACTTCCTTTTTTAACTTATTTCCTCATTTCATTTGTGAGTTCTGTTTGGTTGAATTTATGTTCTTAGTTGATTGCTTTGGAGCACAAAGCATTTGTGAGAATTTCCTTTTCTTCTTGGAGGGTTGACTTCCTTCTAGGTTGTGTCTCATCTTCAAGACATTTTGTCTCATGTTTCTGTTCTCTTGCTGTTCATTGTACACTTCCTGTGCTGCATGTCCTCATCTTGGCATTGTTATTTAAGACATTATGGAAGCAGGAATGTGGTGGAGGCACATTTTTAACTTGGGGGCAGAGCAGAACTTTTTAACTTGGGGGGACTGGTCTACTGCTGGTGTAGGAATGGGGTGTGGTAAGGAATGGGGTGGGATCCTCTCCTTGTGTTTTTCCCAGACCCACTCTTACGTAGGCAAAAGAGTTGATCTTGCTCTGGATTTGGAGCTCTTGATACAAATATGTGAATTTTTGTCTCCTTGCTAGTTTGGCTTCTGGGGAGTTGGCCGGGTGGGGAGTTAGTGCTATCTCTGCTGTGTTCCTAAATCCACCCCTTCAAATGTACAGCCATGTAATGTAGTTCTTAACGGCTGCATAGCATTCAACCCTCTGGCTGTAGGTCGATTCACTCATCTGGTTCTTTAGTAGATACTTAATTGGTTCTGATTTTTCAGTACTTTCAAAACAACCAAGCATCTATTACATCTGTACTCTTCTCCTGGGCTGGCTTTGAAGACTTTTGCATTTTAGCTGAAAAAAAAAATAGAATTTTGGATTGTTATTTGCTGATGCTTGAAGTTTGACTCCCACTTTATTGGGGATCTGAATTTGAATCTTTTCTTTTTCAGTTCAACTTGTAATCCCTTGGGTTGATATCCAGAAATTGGAAAGGACAGCCAACGTCTTTGTGGTGAACACCATCCAGATCACCATGCAGAATAAGGAACCATGTTTCTGATCCTGGATGCAGTCTTGAAGATCATGGAGCAGCTGGTAGATGTGATGCTGTGGAGGCTGCTGGATAATGAGGTCTGGAGCCAGATGTGCAGGAGCCAAGCCAGCTCACCAAGAGGTAGAGCTTCAGTTCCATGGTGTCCCTCAGCTGCTTGACCTTTCCATGCGCTTTGGTTTGCACCTTCTGGTTGTGAGATCATCCCTGTGTCCCTGGGCATTGATTCTCATCTGAAGTCCAAACCCAGTGTGTGAGCTGGACTTTGATTTCAGGTTTGCAGATCATAACTGGGTAACTAACTTCAGCTCTGATGTCAAGGTAAACCGTTTTGAAATATCCTTAGAGAAAAGAGTGACCATGGAGTACTGTCCTGGATTCAAGTTTTTGACATAGTTACAGAATCAGGGCTGATCAAATACTGCTAGTCATTAAACAGAGATTTTTTTTTTTAAACTGTGAAATGCATGTAACATAGACCTCACCATTTTTAGGCATGTAGTTCAGTATCATTAAGTACATTCACACTGATACATGACCATCCTCACTGCCCATTCTAGAACTCATCTGACTTGGTTAAACTAAAACTCTACCTACTAGACACTACCACCCTGTTCAACCTCGACCTGACAACCGCCATTCTGCTGTCTCTGTGGAATCAACTGGATCCCTCACATAAGTAGACAACATTCAATGTTTTGCCTTGGGCTTCCTTTGCTTAATATAATGTCCTCAAGGTTCATCTCTGTCATGGCATGTGTCCTTCCTTTTCAGGGTTGAATCATAATCCATTGTATGTACATACCCCACTGTGTTTATGCACTCATCTGTCCGTGCACACTTACTTTACTTTCACCTGCTGGCTATTGTGAACAATGCTGTCGTGAACTGGGCACACTAATTTCTCTGACACCTGCTTTTGATTCTATCGAGTATTTTTACCCAGAAGTGGAATAGCCAAATCATATAATTCTATGTTTAATTTTTTAAAATCAGTCTGAGCTTTTGACGTTAAAATTGTTTTGTCTCTTTTAACATTCCTGTATTTGTTTTCTTTTTCAATTGACGTTTCTTTAAAATACCCAAGGATATGAGTAAAACATAGCTATAATATCTTTGCTCATGAGGCAGTTTAGTACTACAGCATGTGAAACTCTTGTTTTGTAACCGATTTTGGAGCAGTTTTTATTTAGATTTTTTGAATTAGGGATGCTCAACTGCTAAAGTTTACATAGATCTTGTAAAATCTGAAAAACTCTGAAATTTGTAACTCTTCTGGTGCCAAGCATTTTGAATAAGGCCAACTCAACCTGCAGTGAATTCATCCAAAGTCATGAGGTCTAGTGTTCAGTGCTAATACAAAGAAAGTCATTTTGCAAACAGCAGATCTCTTCCTCCTTAACACATGCACTTTCTTCTGACTGTCTGGTGGGGGTGCATCTTTCTCAGTGGTGGTCCGTGAACAGCAGTGTGTTTGGGGTTTTCTTGTATTCAGAATGACTTCAGGTCCCTTCCAGCTATGTGCATGTATTGCAAACTGGTCACGTGTTGCCACAAGAGGCACAAAAAAAAAATGAAATGCTCTTGGTAGGTTTCTTTTTTCTTTTTTCCCAAATTGGTTAAATTCCAATAAACTGCACATGGTGTTGGGTCATCTGTGATGTGTGACAGTTGTTTTGCAAGATGGATGGTGCTTGTCTTCCTTACAAAAGAGACTCTTGGGGCTCTGATCATTATTTTGTTTCCTGGTCCCATGTGCTCATGTGCCTCTTGGCTGCAGGACCCCCAGTATGGTCCCCAACTTGGGGTCATGTGTTTTAAAAGAAGACAACACAGTATGGGGAGAGCCAGGCTGTTCGTGTTTTTTCATGTTTAAGTGAGATAGTTGGTGTCCAAGTCCTTTTACTCCAGCTGACAAAGATCTGTCACATGAAAAGGCCACAGTTAGCAGCCCTGAGGGAATGAGTTTGTGGTGTATGCATAATTAGAGGGCTCATAAAACCGCCAGCTGAAGGTTTGATCCTCTCCCTGTACATAGTCTCAGGTGCAGGAGGCCAGCTCACAGGCCAGTGTGTGCTGGCGGCCCGGGGGCATCAGGATTACAGGTGATATCCTAGCCAGCTCCATTTCAGATTTGGCATTTTTGGTCTGGGGCAAAGTGAGCAGAAAAAAGGAAGGTGGAAGATCTGTAGCACCTGGGTCCCTTGGGGTAAATCGAGCATCTTGGAAGAAAAGGTATGCCTATAGTCCAGAACGTCCTGCGTCGGTGTCCTGCAGGGTTCCACCTAACTTCAGCTTCAGCAACAGCCTGCAGTGTGTTGCTTCATGTTCTGTCAGCACATTTCTCTTCTTGTTACAGGCTCATCCAGAGGTGCTGCCACAGAGCAGGTGACTACAGGTGCCAATCCCACACCGAATACTTCAAAACGCTAGATGAAAGGATTTTGATTATTTTCACCCTAAAGAAATGATGTTTGAGCAGACAGGTAGGTTTACCCGAGTTAAACATCACACAAAGTGTACCTGCATCAGAACACCCTAGGGCTCCCCATTGACATGTACAATCCTTAGGTTTTTATGTATCTGTTAAGAAGGTTGGTGGCACCTGCTACTGCAGTTTCAGCTGAAACTCTCTGGCTGTGACTGCTTTGGCCTGGTCATACTGCAGCTCTGCAGGCATCTGGCTTCTGGGCAGGTCTCTGTTCTGGGGTGCTTGTGCCTGGTTCAGACCTGTCAGCTCTCACCTTCTCAGTGTTGGGGCCTGACCTTGTCTGTGGAGGGGAAGCAGAGACATTGAGTATGGCAAGGTCTAGGAGGCAAGTCGTGGCTAGCTGGCTTGATTTCTGATGTTGTTCTGAAAAAGGAAGTGATATGGTTAGCATCAAAACTGCCACCTGCCTGGAACCTTAAAGGGAGTTGTCACTCCTGTGTTCTTGAAGAGCTGGTTTCTCACCAGGTCACTGTTTGACTTGAGTTGTGCTAGAAATTGAAACATGTGTCTCACACACTTCAAAGTGAAATTGGATGGCTTTCCAGGAGGAAGGGAAGAATGCAGGCCTTTAAGCCCTTCTGGGGCTTTCGTTCTTGAAATTTGAGGTTTCTGGTCTCTGGTTACCAAATGTGCCCAGAGGGAGTGGATGCTGGGTGTGGAGCATACCCATCTGCTCTGAGGCCACAGAGAGGCCTACGTTGGTGGCTGAGGTAGTGGGTGAACTGAGAGGAAGCTGTTGTTCTCAGTTGCCTCAGACACATGAACACCATATAATAATTTCAGGACTTGTGTGCAAAATAGATAGCAGTCCTCCTGCCCTTAGTGCTCAGGTCGAGCTACTGGGATTTGTGCTCATTACGTCTTGGTGTGTCTTGGCCTCCACCTTCTCCTGAGGGGGAAGGGAAATGTCCCACTACGGAGGAATTCATTGGCACCAGAAGCACGCTTGTGCGATGTGTGTAAGGAGTAAGATGTGTGTAAGGTGTAAGCTTGACTTTAAGTTCCTCAAACCAGTGTGGCCAGCATGTTTTGGGGATGAGGATGTCAGTTTTCCAACTCATTTTATGTGTATTATGTAAATTAAATTTCTTCTTAACAGATACATAAAAACCTAAGGATTGTACATGTCAATGGGGAGCCCTAGGGTGTTCTGATGCAGGTACACTTTGTGTGATGTTTAACTCAGGTAAACCTACCTATCTGCTCAAACATCATTTCTTTAGAGTAAAAATAATCAAAATCCTTTCATCTAGTTTTGAAGTATTCGGTGTGGGATTGGCACCTGTAGTACCTGCTCTGCGGCAGCACCCGGAACTTCCTGCTCCTTCTCTCACTGGCTCAGAACCCATTAGGCACCTCTCTGCCTCTGGTTTCCACCATTCAACATTCAAGGTATGACAGCAACATTTTTAGATTTCAATGTAAACGTGTTGGATGTACTTGGCTCTCAGCGACCTTGGGGTCCCCCTGAGGTACCTCACCTTCGATTCTTGCAGTATGTGAACTTCTTTTTCTTTGTTCTTTGTATATACTTGACCATCATGTGTACTTTGACATGTCCGACATCCATGGAGTACAGCTTCCCTTCTTGTGGTTGTACAAGATGTGGAGCTACATCAGGCGTATATTCATATACGAACGTAGAAATTGTGTGTGATTCAGTGTGTGAACCTGCACAGTGCACTTGGCTTCCCCTGGCTCCCTGGTCCTCCTCTGGAGAAAAGTCAGGCCCTTTTGGATATCCACATATGAACAATTAACCCTCTCAATGGGTAGTTCAGGTTTTTACAAGAATCACAGGACCACACAATCATCACTACAGCCACGAAACCTTTTATTACCCTCAAAGAAGCCTCACGTTCATGAGCAGTCACTCCTTATTTTTGTCTGTCAGCCTTCTATGTGGACATTTCATGTAAATGAACCTGGCACCTTGTGGTCTTTGTGTCTGGCTCCTTTCACTCAGCCTGAGGTTTTCAAGCTCTGTCCATGCACACTTTGTTGATGGCTGAGTACTATCTACCCTGCTTGAGGGGATGTGCCACATTTGCTGTGTCCATCATCAATTGGTGGACGTGGGGTAGTTTCCACCTTCGACTATGAATCTGTTGCTGTATTTGTGTACCAGTTAGTGGACGTCAATTCTCAATTGTGTTGTGCGCATTCACCTGGGAGGGAATGTCTGGGTAAGCACTGCGTCCACTTTCAACCTCTGAGGGCTTCTGGCTGTTTGCCAGCACGAGTGCAAGCATGCGAGGGCTCCACTTCCCCACGTCTCACTGATGCTCACCCCACTTATCATCTGACCTCCACACGTGGCCTCTGCTGCCATTTTTGGAGTACTTCTCACAGTTACTCCAACCAGGATGGAATGCTTATTTTAGTTCATGAGTTCATGAAATTCTTGCTGGTGGGGACACAGAATCTGCTGCTTGCATTTGCTCCAAGGTCGACCATGGGTCTGGATGGACCATGGGCTTGACTGGCTCTGGAGGGCATGACTTCTTATTTCAGTCTCTAAACTATCAGGTTGTGCCAGCGAGTTCAAAAGTGTTTTCCTTTGGAATTTCCTTTCTGTAGACCTTTCCATGTCTTCTTGATCTCTCCCACCTCTCACCAGGGACCTTGAAGCCAGAGCACAGAAGGAGCTTTTCCAAGGCTTCTTCAGGCTGCCAAGAAAGGAGAAGCTGCACGCTGTGGTGGACTGCTCCTCTCGATTCCCTTCGATCATTGCCACACTGTGGGATGAATGTTTACCTCTGACAGCTCCACCTGCTTTGCCAGCAGAGAAGATGGCTGCTGTAATGTTGTCCTTCTGCTCAGAGAGATAGACCCTGCCCCTCACCTCTGCTTGACCTGCTGTGCATACTCTGAAGCAGCCTTTTGTCATTTTACCCCGTTTTGTTGAGTCCATTTTCTGTTGCTAAAACAAAATGCTTGATATCAGGTTTACTTATTAACCAAGAAGAAAAACAAAAAGAAGAACATGGTGCTGGGTCAGCACCAGTGAGGTATTGTGGTGGACAGTGTCCCTGTGGCAGGAGCTGAGTAGATGGAAACATCATGTGTGAAGACAGGAAGCCAGAGAATGGGGAGGGACCATTGGGTTGTAACAACCCCTGTTGTGGGAATGAAGCAGGTCCCATGATCCCTACTGTGGGCTGTTCTTCCAGTGACCAACCCACCCCCTACTAGTCCTCACCTGTTCAGGTTCCACCACCCTTTAGCTGCCCCATTGGGGATCAAGCTTTCAACACAAGAACATTCGGGGGACACACTCCAACTATATCCCAACCAGAGCAACTTGGGCTGTGAGATGGGAAACATGGGGTGCGGGGCATTTGCACTGTGTTCTCCTCTAAAGAGGGACATCTAGATGGTCAGCATTCAGGAAGGAAGCATGACCTGAATTACACCATTAACCAGTCAGCCTTCATTTTTTCTGTTTTTCCTGTGGCAACTGAAAGTTGCCTAGAAGTGATGGGTAAGAACAGTATACCCTAACCTCACACTGTTGATAAAGCTGTCATGTATTTTGTTCCATTTCCTAATTTATGACAGGAAGGTAAGTCTAGACTGTTCGTTACTTATGGCCAGAAGTGGAATTTCCATAAATAATTAAGGTGGCTACAAAGATATTACCATACAGTAAGATTTAGATATAAGTGGTGAGGAAGTAGCATAAAAGAAACTATTGAGATAGGTCTCAATAGTAAAATCAAATAAAAGATTAAGACATAAAGTAACATTATATATTTTGCTAGAGGTCTCCTATAAATTTTAATTTTTTAGCCTCCCAGAAGTCAGAGGAAAGGCAGAAACATGAGTTACAAGATTTGTAGTATCCATAGTAAGAAAGCAAGCTTGTGAAGAAACAATTTCTTGGTACCACATCATGTGAAAGAACATTCTCTCAGATTTTTATAAAGGGAGGATTGTTTGATGTAGGACTCAGACCTGACTTGTATGTCACACAGTACCTGAAGAACATTGTTAGAAAACCAAGCCACATGTAACGAATGATTCAGAATCTTAGAATAAAGGGAAATCTTTTGTTTGAAATCTTTTGTTTGTAAAGCTTCATGTGTGATTTTGAAGTTAATGTTAGTTTAGGAACACTGATAAATTAGACTGATATTCTCAGCAATGTCCCTACAATTAATAACAGCAGATCTTCCATGCTTAGCCAGTGACCAAATCACAGCTCAAGAAAGGCAATTCCATGAGTGAACAAAGTCCAAGTGCACAGAGTTCATCTGCCTATATCCAGGGATAAAAATTAGACTACCTAGATAATTAAATACCTGGATAATTGATTACATGGTTTCCAGATAATACACCATGCATATACCATGTTTTCCAAGAAAGTTCTTTGTGCAAATTGAATGGCAGAACTCTAGGTTATATTCCTGCAAGCAAACATTTTGCTTTTGTGAATTAGTAAATTCATATATTTTTGACAGCCTGCTGAAGATAAGCTAGATACCTTGGAAAAACTGAAAAGGGGTGCTTATTCAAGACCACCTCCCACTTCTCACTGATAAATACCTAAATACAGAAATGAATGGAACAGGAAATGTTGAATTCAGAGGAGAGTGATGTTCTCTAGACTGGAATGATTAAAGCTGGGGTTGAGTTGTGTCTTAAAGATAAGTTTGGAAAGAAAAAGAGGATTAGTGAAAGACTTTCTGCAGCTATAGTGTGAGCAAAAACTAAAAGAAATACTATCTTAGGATTCTTAAACTAGTTGGAGTGAAAATCTTCACCTATAAAGGAGAAGTGACATATAATTAAAATAGGCATTACGGTTGGTATCCCAGCCACTTGAGAGACTGAGGCAGGAGGATTTGCAAGTTCAAGGCCAGTCTCCACAATTTAGCCTGACCCCGTCTCAAAATAAAAGAACTGGGGTTGTAGCTCAGTGGTAAAGTGCTCCTGGGTTCAGTCTCCATTTCCAAAAAGGAAAAGAAGGAACATAATTAAAAATGTATTTTTGATCTTGTTCATGAAGGATGTGAATAATGGGGTGAAGTATTCAGTTTACTTTTAAAGATGGGGGAGAAGATTACTGTCTGCTGTATCAGAGTATTTGGATGATAGAGAATCTGGGAAAAGTCTCCACCTCATGGCAGTGACATCCTTGAAAGACTTGAGTAAGGACTTGTGGTAGCAAAAGAAGCATTAAGATTGTGTTCACCCAGGTGTAGTGGTGCTTGGATTTAATCCCAGCAGTTGAAGAGGCTGAGGCAGAAGGATTGCAAATTCAGGTTCAACCTCAGTAATTTAGCCAGGCCCTAAGCAATTAGGAAGATGCTGTCTCAAAATAACAATAAGAAAGGCTGGGGATGTGGCTTATTGACTAAGCACTCCTGTGTTCAATCCGCAGTACCAAAAAGAAAAGAAAGTGTTGCATTAAAAAAATGTAATTTGCTCACTCTGCGTTATAAATTAAGGTAGATACATCTAATCTCAAACCCTTCTATCATTTCCCATCTAACTTTTCAATTTAATTCTCATTATTCTCACAACTTCTAAAAGGGCTGTAACCTTCTTGAGACATGGGTTTTACACAAGTGTATATTTCATCTACTGTGTTTCTTCCTTTCATGACCTCATTCTCCTCATTATTATGCCCACCCCACAGAACAGGAAGCATTTAAGACTGAATTCCTGATTCTAATCCTAAATGCTTACTTTTCTGTGAAACCTCACTCGTAGTTTCACATAAAGTGAATATAACCTGTAGACATGGAACCACGTAACTTTTTCTTTTCTAACTTTAAATAGTGCTCTCTCGCTTTTATAACTCGTAGAGCACTTTGAAAGACTTCATGTATAATTTGGCCTTTATAAAATACTTTTCAGAACTAGGTAAATATTTTCCAGGAAATAACTGAATTAGTTTACTACAAGAGTATAGTTAAGATACTCCTGTTCCTGTTGCCAAATAATGTAATCTATGTGTGTGACTTCAAGTTTGTACAATTAATCATTACCTCTGATTTTTCAGCAGCCCAACTACATAATGTCTATGTAACTAGTCTAGATCATGAGTTAGGCACACTTTTTCTATAAATGACAAAATTTTAAATCTCTGCAGCTTCAGAGACAACGAAGTCACTGTCATATCGTCTTGGTTTATTCTACAACAGGCTGCAGCCAGATTTGTCCTGCTCATTGCAGAGACTGCCTGTGGACTGCACAATGAATCCACTTATTATACTTGATATTGCTGCTTCTTTGCCTCTGTAAGCAGAAAGTTTTTTCTTTATTAAGTTTTTGATTGGCTCCTTAGTGTGCTTTCATTAATAATCCTCTCACTAAAAAAATTTCTGAGTTAATATCAGAAAAACAGATTACCAAGTAGGTATGTGCCTCTAATATGTAGAATTATAAATATACAGACTCTCTTTTGAGGTAGATTTCTTATCTTTTAGAGATAGGGCAAATATAGACATACCTTTACTTCAGAGATATACACTGAATATTTACAGATGAATTGATTTGCTTTAAAATAATTCAGTGGTGATTCGAAGAGTAGTTAAGGTATAGGTCAGGGGTTGACAAACTTTCTCCAGAAAGGGCAGAATAATAAGTATTTTAGGCTTTATGGGCTACACAGTCTCTGTGGTGATTATTCAGGTCACTGTTTTAGCACTAATGCAACCATAGACTGTTTTGAATGAATGAGGCTTGCTTATAGTAGAAACTGTATTCATGAAAAGAGCCTGTGGGTTGTACTTCGCTGATCCTTGTCTGGGTGAGATAAGGTTGGGTGCATTGGTAATTGTTCAGCTGGATGATGGGTACACTGGAGTTTATTGTACCTTATTATTGCTGTCAAGAATGTTTGAAATAGGGGGCCAAGATGGCGGACTAGAGGGCGGCTGCATTTCACGTTGCTCCAGGACGCAAGATTCAAAAGAGGAGATAGTGAGAGACTTGGGACCAACTCAAAGCCGCCGGGTGAGTCTCTCCCGTTGGGGAGGCGTCCCGGATGGGGCAGTAGCCCCGGAACGCAGGGAACTTTGTGAAGTAGAGTTGCTTGGCGAGACGCCCCTCCCCCCCGCTGGAGCAGTAAACACGGACAACTGGGATCATCGTAGAGGAGGCGGCTCAGCACAGAGCTTGGACTCGAGCAACCACTGGGGCTCCGGGCGGCTGCCTGAGGAGGAGCTCCGTGGTGAGCTGTTTGATCTCAGAGAGAGCGCTCTCAACACCGGGGGACTGCCCGGAGGAAGAGGAGGAGCACAGCGGGATGCTTTGTCTAGGAGTGACTGCATCAGAGCCACAGGCAGTTGCCAGAGGAGGAGCTGCGTGGTGAGCGGTTTGAACTCAGAGCGAGCGCTCCTGAACACCGGGAGGTTGCCCGGAGGAAGAGGAGGAGCGCGGCGGGTTACTCGACCTAGGAGTGACTGCATCAGAGCCACAGGCAGTTGCCTGAGGAGGAGCTGTGTGGTGAGTTGTTTGAACTCAGAGCGAGCGCTCCTGAACACTGGGAGGATGCCCGGAGGAAGAGGAGGAGCGCAGCGGGTTGCTTGACCTAGGAGTGACTGCATCAGTGCCACAGGCAGTTGCCAGAGGAGGAGCTGTGTGGCGAGCTGTTTGAACTCAGAACAACTGCTCCAGAACACTGGTGGCCTGCCTGGAAGAGGAGAGCGGTGGGACGCTTGATCTGGGAGTGATTGCATCAGAGCCACAGGTGGTTGCCAGAGGAGGAGGCGAGTGGTGAGCTGATTGGACTAAAAGCGACCACTCCTGAACACCGGTGGCCTGCCTGGAGGAGGAGCGTGGTGAGTCACTTGGTCTCGGAGCCACCGCTCCTAAACACCCGGGGGGCTACCCCAAGGAGGAGGAGGAGGATCAGGGCAGGTCACTTGGACTTGGAGTGACTGTCTAGGGCTACGGGTGGTTGGCGGGAGGAGGAGACCCGAAGTGAGTTGTTTGGACTCCTAGTGACTGCGTCGGAAACCGGGTGGCTATCCGGAGGAGGAGGTGTGTGGCGGGTCTCTGTGTCTCGGAGCTATTGTACGGGGATCCAGGTGGTGGCTCAGAGGAAGGGCTGCATAGCCAGGCGATTGTGCAGAGCAGGTCCCAGGAGCTAGGTGGCTTCTTGCTAGAAGAGCTGCACAGAGACACGCCTAGGGGCTGAGCGAAGTTTCCAGGGCTGCGGGCAGATTCTGTGGGAGAGGCAGCCTAAGGAGACTCGCCTGTGAAGGGTGAGGCTCCCAGGCCCAGGACGTAGGTCCGGGCCCCTGGGAACCTTGCAGAGGAAGACAGCCCAGCCTAGGCGGTAGTTGTAGATTGAGGGAAACCTCTAGGAGGGCAACTGACCAGCGAGACGTCCCCACCGAGTGAGTCTTCCCTACTGGGGGAGGTTTTCCCACAGGGACGGTAAAACCAGAGACACAGGCACAAACAGGCTTTGCCTCAGCCCGCAGTCTAGTTCCCCATTGGATGAACATTGGTCAACAAGTGGAGGCACCTCTGCCCACTAGCAGGGAATATACGCCACCTGAGGGTCACCACCCCTAGAGAGGCAGCTTCTTCGTGGAGCTCTGCATTATCAACCTCTTCCAAGGCTTTAGGCTACTGAAGGATAAGAGGGGATATACTAGCAATCTTCAGGGACATTATAAGTTGATAGAGGAAATCTGCAACATCTTAATGACCCACTGATCCCTGAACAATATGAGAAAACAAGGGAAGAAAATGCCCCAAACAAATCTAGATGTTACATCAATAAAATCCAGCGACAGCATGGCAGAAGAAATGACAGAAAGGGAGTTCAGAATGTACATAATTAAAATGATTAGGGAAGCAAACGATGAGATGAAAGAGCAAATGCAGGCATTGAATGATGAGATGAAAGAGCAAATGCAGGCATTGAACGATCGCACCAATCGACAGTTAACAGAGCAAATTCAGGAAGCAAAAGATCATTTCAATAAAGAGTTAGAGATATTGAAAAAAACCAAACAGAAATCCTTGAAATGAAGGAAACAATAAACCAAATTAAGAACTCCATAGAAAGCATAACCAATAGGATAGAACAGCTGGAAGACAGAACTTCAGATATTGAAGAAAATATTTAACCTCGAAAACAAAGTTGAACAAACAGAGAAGATGGTGAGAAATCATGAACAGAATCTCCAAGAACTATGGGATATCACGAAAAGGCCAAATTTGAGAATTATTGGGATTGAGGAAGGCTTAGAGAAACAAACCAAAGGAATGAACAATCTATTTGAAGAAATAATATCAGAAAATTTCCCAAATCTGAAGAATGAAATGGAAAATCAAGTCCAAGAGGCTTATAGGACCCAAATACACAAAATTAC
This sequence comes from Sciurus carolinensis, assembly GCF_902686445.1. Classification (NCBI taxonomy): domain Eukaryota; kingdom Metazoa; phylum Chordata; class Mammalia; order Rodentia; family Sciuridae; genus Sciurus; species Sciurus carolinensis. Next base: position 159,046 of record NW_025920348.1, read on the forward strand.
AACAGACCCACACCAAGGCATATTATAATGAAAATACCTAAATACAAAATAAAGACAGAATTTTAAGGCTGTGAGAGAAAAGAACCAAATTACATTCAGGGGGAAGCCAATACGGATATCAGCAGATTTTTCAATCCAGACGCTAAAAGCTAGAAGGGCCTGGAACAACATTTTTCAAGGTCTGAAAGAAAATGGATGCCAACCAAGAATCTTATACCCAGCAAAACTTACCTTCAAATTTGATGATGAAATAAAATCATTCCATGATAAACAAAAGCTAACAGAATTTACAAAAAGAAAGCCAGCATTACAGAACATTCTCAGCAAAATATTTCATGAGGAAGAGATAAAAAACAAAGAAGGAAATCAGCAAAGGGAGGAATTTTCCTAAAGGAACTGTCAAATAAAGGAGGAACCAAGATGTGCCTAAAATTTTAAATATGAACCAAATGACCGGGAATACAAATCATATCTCAATAATAACCCTGAATGTTAATGGCCTGAATTCATCAATCAAAAGACATAGACTGGCAGATTGGATTAAAAAGAAAGATCCAACAATATGTGCCTGCAAGAGACTCACCTCATAGAAAGAGATACCCATAGACTAAAGGTAAAAGGATGGGGAAAAACATACCATGCACATGGACTCAGCAAAAAAGCTGGAGTATCCATCCTCATTTCAGATAATGTGGACTTCAAGCCAATGTTAGTCAGAAGGGATAAAGAAGGACATTTCATACTGCTTAAGGGAAGCATAAATCAGCAAGATATAACAATCATAAACATCTATGCCCCAAACAGTGGCTCATCCATCTATGTTAAACAAATCCTTCTCAATTTTAGAAACCAAATAGACCATAACACAATTGTACTAGGTGATTTTAACACACCTCTTTCACCACTGGACAGACCTTCCAAACAAAAATTGAACAAAGAAACCATAGATCTCAATAACACAATCAAAAATTTAGACTTAACAGACATTTATAGAATATACCATCCAAACAAGAGCGAATACACTTTCTTCTCAGCAGCACATGGATCCTTCTCTAAAATAGACCATATATTATGCCACAAAGCTAATGCCAGCAAATACAAGAAGATAGAGACACTACCTTGTATTCTATCAGATCATAATGGATTGAAGTTAGAAATAAATGAAAGAGTAAAAACCAGAAACTACTCCAACACCTGGAGTTAAACAATATGCTATTATATGATGAATGGATAACAGAAGATATTAGGAAGGAAATTAAAAAATTCTTAGAGGTAAACGAGAACAAAGAAACATCATATCAAAATCTCTGGGACACTATGAAAGCTGTACTTAGAGGAAGATTTATTTCATGGAGCGCATTTAATAAAAGAAGTAAAACTCAAAAAATAAATGACCTAACACTACAGCTCAAAGCCCTAGAAAAAGAAGAACAGACCAACACCAAAAGTAGTAGAAGACAGGAAAGAGTTAAACAGAGCTGAAATCAATGAAATTGAAACGAAAGAAACAATACAAAAATTGACAAAATAAATAGTTGGTTCTTCGAAAAAATAAACAAAATTGATAAACCTTTAGCCACACTAACAAAGAGAAGACGAGAGAAAACCCAAATCACTAAAATTCGGAATGAACAAGGAAATATCACAACAGACACAACTGAAATACAAAACATAATTAGAAGCTATTTTGAAAATCTTTACTCCAACAAAATAGAAAATTTCGAAGACATCAACAGGTTTCTAGAGTCATATGAATTGCCTAATCTGAACGAGGAGGACATACACAATTTAAATAGACCAATTTCAAGTAATGAAATAGAAGAAGTCATCAAAAGCCTTCCAACAAAGAAAAGCCCAGGACCAGATGGGTTCTCAGCCGAGTTCTACAAAACTTTAAAGAAGAACTCATTCCAATACTTCTCAAAGTATTCCAGAAAAAAGAGGAGGGAACTCTCCCAAACTCATTCTATGAAACCAATTATCCTGATTCCTAAACCAGACAGAGACACATCAAGGAAAGAAAATTTCAGACCAATATCCTTAATGAACATCGACGCAAAAATTCTCAACAAATTTTAGCAAATCGCATACAAAAACATATTAAAAAGATAGTGCACCATGATCAAGTGGGTTTCATCCCAGGGATGCAAGGTTGGTTCAACATCAGGAAATCAATAATGTCATTCACCATATCAATAGACTTAAAGTCAAGAATCACATGATTATTTCGATAGATGCAGAAAAAGCACTTGATAAAATACAGCACCCCTTCATGCTCAAAACACTAGAAAAAATAGGGCGGTAGTGGGAACATTCCTAACATTGTAAAGGCCACTACGCTAAACCACATGGCTAATATCATTCTAAATGGTGAAAACTTAAAGCATTCCCTCTAAAACTGGAACAAGGCAGGATGCCCCTCTTTCACCACTTCTTTCAATATCGTCCTTGAAACTCTAGCCAGAGCAATTAGACAGACCAAAGAAATTAAAGGATATGAATAGAAAAGAAGAAACTCAAACTATTCCTATTGCTGATGATATGATTGTATACTTTAGAGGAACCAGGAAATTCACCAGAAAACTTTCAGATCTCATAAGTGAATTCAGTAAAGTAGCGGGATAGAAGATCAATGCACATAAATATAAGGCCTTTTTGTAATAAGCGATGAATCTTCAGAAAGAGAAATTAGAAAAACTACCCCATTCACAATAGCTTCGAAAAAAATAAAGTATTTGGGAATCAATCTCACAAAGAGGTGAAAGACCTCTACAATGAGAACTACAGAACACTAAGAAAGAAATTCAAGAAAACCTTAGAAGATGGAAAGATCTCCCATGTTCTTGATAGGAAGAATTAATATTGTCAAAAGGGCCATACTACCAAAAGTGCTATACAGATTCAATGCAATTCCAATTAAAATCCCAATGATGTACCTTACAGAAATAGAGCAGCAATTATGAAATTCATCTGAAGAATAAAAACCCAGAATAGCTAAAGCAATCCTTGGCAGAAAGAGTGAAGCAGGGGTATCGCAATACCAGATCTTCAACTCTACTACAAAGCAATAGTAACAAAACGGCATGGTATTGGTACCAAAATAGAAAGGTGGATCAATGGGTACAGAATAGAGGACACGGACACAAACCCAAATAAATACAATTTTCTCATACTAGACAAAGGGGCCAAAATATGCAATGGAGAAAAGATAGCCTCTTCAACAAATGGTGCTGGGAGAATTGGAAATCCATATGCAACAGAATGAAACTAAACCATATCTCTCACCATGCACGAAAACTAAACTCAAAATGGATCAAGGATCTCGGAATCAGACCAGAGACCTTGCATCTTATAGAGAAAAAGTAGGTCCAGAGCTTCAACATGTCGGCTTAGGACCAGACTTCCTCAACAGGACTCCCATAGCACAAGAAATAAAGCAAGAATTAATAACTGGGATAGATTCAAACTAAAAGCTTTCTCTCAGCAAAGGAAACTATCAGAATGAGAAGAAGAGCCTACAGAGTGGAGAAATCTTTGCCAATCATACTTCAGATAGAGCGCTAATCTCCAGAATCTATAAAGAACTCAAAAAACTCTACACCTAAGAATGTAAATAATCCAATTGACAATGGGCTAAAGAACTGAATAGACACTTCACAGAAGAAGATATACAAGCAATCAACAAACATATGGAAAAATGTTCAACATCTCTAGTAATAAGAGAAATGCAAATCAAAACCACCCTAAGATTCCATCACTCACCGAATTAGAATGGCGATTATCACGAATACAAGCAACAACAGTTGTTGGCAAGGATGTGGGAGAAAGGTACACTCATACATTGCTGGTGGGGCTGCAAATTAGTGCAGCCACTCTGGAAAGCAGTGTGGAGATTCCATAGAAAACTTGGAATGGAACCACCATTTGACCCAGCTATCCCACTCCTTGGCCTATACCAAAGGACTTAAAATCAGCATATTCAGAGATACAGCCACATCAATGGTCATAGCTGCTCAGTTCACAATAGCCAGATTGTGGAACCAACCTAGATGTCCTTCAATTGATGAATGGATAAAGAAAATGTGGTATATATATACAATGGAATATTACTCAGCCATAAGAATGATAAAATGATGGCATTTGCAGGCAAATGGATGAAACTGGAGAATATCATGCTAAGTGAGATAAGCCAATCTCAAAAAACCAAAGGAAGAATGATATCGCTAATTAGTGGATGATGACACATAATGGGAGGTGGGAAGGGTTAGTGTTGGGGTTGGAGTTGGGTTTAGGGAGGGGGGCACTAATGGAGGAAGGAAGGACTGTATAGATGGAGGGGAGGGGTGGGAGGGGTGGGGGGGAAGGGAAAAAAATGGCAGAATGAATCAAACAACATTACCCTATGTAAATTTATGATTACACAATGGTATGCCTTTACGCCATGTATATACAGAGAAATAACATGTATCCCATTTGTTTACAATAAAAAAAATAAATAAATAAAATAAAATAGGAAATGCATAATAGCAAAAAAAAATTAGCATGTAATTAAAAGACTCGAATATAAGCCTTAAAAAAAAAAAAGAATGTTTGAAATATTCCATAATAAAAAGCTCAAAAAGTTAATATGAAGGTAAGTTAATACAAGAAAAGACTCATCATTAGCATATTTATATTCACTCATTAAAATCTGTTTCATCTCTTTCTGCTGAAATTACTTCCTGTGCTAACTTCACTATAGTCTTCAGTGCAACAGTATGAAGAAAAAACACCAAAATCAAGCAGTTGGTTGTGAAAACCAAAAAGGAACTAGCAGATTCAAAGCAGGCAGTATGTTAATTTCTTAATTTGTATTGTAGTACTTATTCATAGTTTATTTATGAATTAATTCATTTTTTTAATTTAACCAAGATTCTCATTCTGTAGGAAACTGATCATTTAATACTTCAAGCATTGTTAAAGGGTGAGCTGGAGGCCAGTCAACAGCAAGTGGAAGTCTACAAAGTAAGGTTCTTTTTACTTTTTAAAAGACTACAAAAAAAAAAGTTCTATATAGAAATGAGTTATTGGGGCTGGGTTGTGTGGCTCAGTTGTAGAACGCTTGCCTAGCATGTGTGAGGCACTGGGTTCAATTCTCAGCACCACATATAAATAAATAAAGGTCCACTGACAACTAAATAAAAGACCAAAAAAAAAAGACGAAAGAAATGAGTATCTTCCAGGGATTTTATTTATCCTGTAAGGAGTTACCCTTTAAGGATATTTAAAAGGTTTCCTCAACATGTTGAGGAAGTAGAAGCAGTAAATCAGGTGGTATATAATTATGGTATACCATTCAGCTCAGGCTAGATTATTTTCATGCATTTGAAGATCCATAATACACTGTAGCATAGTTCAGAATAAAATAAATATGGCCCCAAACATCATCTGAATCCTCTGAATGATATTGCATTCACACAAAGCAATTCACAAAATGGTTTTATGTAATTTGTTTAAAATGTGGTGTGTGTGGAGGGGTGTGTTTGTGTGTAAAATGTCTTGCGGTATTAAATATGTAGTCTGGGATTTTGGGGGATTGATTTTTGATTGATGTTGGTTTAAGAAAAGTAAATCAACTTAGCATAAAAATATTCTTTTCATATTGCTTTGCTTTTTTAATAATAACAATAATACCTAAAATTTTTCCTCTACTTAATTCTGTCACTTATATATACTTATCTCAAATCTCAATTTCATATTTAAGGAAAATATCTTTAACCAGGGAAGATAAGGTTTACCAGAACTAAGCTTAAAGCTTTTGCCTTTTAGATTCAACTGGCTGAATAACATCTGAGAAACACAAACTTCACGAACACGTGAAGACCTCTGCAGAGCAGCACCAGCACACAATGAGTGCATGCCAGCAGAGGGTGTCTGCACTGCAGGAAGAGAGCCGAGCTGCTGAGGTGTGTCCTTCAGATCAGAAGCCTCTCCTGAGGGTATTTTATTAAATGCCAACGAGCAGTTTACTCAGGCTATGATCTCCTTTTCATTGTTTTGCAGTTAAAAACACTTACTAAATGAGCTCTTGGTTCAACTCAACCTTCTCTACCCAAAATGCATCCTCACCTTAAGAATCATTTTAGTAACATTTTTTGCTAAAAGGAAAAACATGCACACACATTGTTTCCATTTCAACCTTGCTTTGTAATTTATGTGTGAAAGAAAATCACTTATATAAGAACTTTTCTTTTAAAGTGTTGACTCTTTCTGAGAACAAAATGTTTATGAAATGACATTGTAATAGAATGTTCATAGAAACCTACTTTTTGTCTACAAAATACAAAACAATTGGAAACGATCCAGTAATTTTGTAGAGGTGCAGCTTTTATCTAAGTAATCTTGGCAGTAGTGTTTTAAAAGTTTACAGATTGATCAGGAAAGTAGATGATGTAGAATTTAATTTGTTCCACTCTTGAAAACTGAAGTTCAAGTAACTTAATCTTTTTGAAAATTAATTTTTCTTTTATTTATAAAAAATAAAAAAAATATATAAAGTTACGAAAGCAAAGAGTGTATTGCAAAGTTTATGGGTAGTCAGTAAATCTAAGAATTTGTCAGACAAAATTATATTCTTGAAACTCTTAAAAAAAGTGTAAGACTAACAGAAGTGTACTTTTTTTGAAGTTAATTGGGGTTAAAACGAATGTCAGCTATTAATTTTCAAAAATAGATTTTCACCTTAGCTTGTTAACCTCTGCAAGAAAATGAGATCATGTTACATAGAAAATGTTTTCTTTTAAATATTATAGGCAGAACAAGCTGCTATAACTTCCGAATTTGAGAGCTACAAAGTCTGAGTTCACAATGTTCTCAAGCAACAGAAAAATAAATCTGTCTCAGGCTGAAACTGAAGGAGCTAAACAAGAAAGGTAAAGTCTATTTAAAAGAAACAAGCAACACAGGTTCTTCACCAAGTAATTCTATTTCGATTTCTTTCAAGTGTTAATTTTTTCTGTATTGTTACCAATGAAGACAGTTGTTTGGCATCACTGTGACTAATATTCGATGTTCTCTAAATAGAATCCAATCATAGTAGAAATTTAGGCAACAGAATTTCATTATGATTAGTTTTTCCAATTTTGAAAATGGAGGAGTCAAAGGAAAAAAGTGCTTTTTAAATATACTTCTTCACAATTAATTAGGTTAAACAGAAGTTGCTTAAAAATGGTTAATTCAAGAAATTTTAAGTTAAATATCAAATTTTGGTCTAGAAATAAATTTTTCTGAAATTTATGACCATCTCAATTCTATTAGAGAAGTGTATTGTTTAAAGCTTCTTTGAAACTAGCATGCAGATCCCTTTTGTAAGGTACTCAAAAATACAATGGGAATAAGAAATAAGGGTTTTCTCTGGCATGTGTGTTCAGTTTTTATAAGTAGAGGTTCAGTATTCAAAGCTGTTTTATATCTGGCTCTTTATTATTCTAAACAGGACTAATGATCCTGTGGTGTTTGTATGTTTATGTTCCTATTACTTTTTGTTTAAGACTCTATTAAATAAGGAAACTATGATTGAAGCATGATGAGATATTCTCTTTACTAGTAGTTCCTGATAAAGCTGAAGTTGATTTTTTTTTTATTAGATCTTTATAGTTACACTTGGTAGTTTGGTTCATTCCAACAAACTCATATTGAATGGAAATTGATTTCAGTTCTTGATCCCGTCATTTTCCCTCCCATCCTCCCTCCCCTTTCTCATTCTCCTTCTTCTACTCTGCTTGACTTTCTTTTTCTCGTCTATTAATTTATATTTGATTAGGTTCTTTATATGGCCCTATCCTTCCCTTTCCCTTTCTTTTATTTTACTCTAACTTCCACATGAGACAAAACTTTTGGCATTTGAGTTTCTGAGTTTGACTTATTTGACTTAGCATGATATTCTCCATTTTCATCCATTTACCAGCAAATGCCTAATTTCATTATTTTTTTTATGGCTGAGTAAAACTCCATCGTGTATATGTACCACAGTTTCTTAATCTGTTCATCTACTGATGGGCATCTGGGTTGATTCCATAATTTAGCTAATGTGAATTATGCTGCTATAACATTGAGGTGGGTATATCTGTAATATGCCAAGTTGTTTTGGGAAAATAACAAAGAGTGGAATAGCTGGGTCATATGGTGGTTCCATCCAAAGTTCTTTGAGGAATCTCCTTACTGTTTTCCAGAGTAGTTGTACTAGTCTGCAATCCCACCAACATATACAAGTGTTCCTTTTTTCCCACAACCTTGCCAGCATTTATTGTTTGTATTTTTGGCCATCGCCATTCTGACTGAACGGAGATGAAATTTTAGTGTAGTTCTAATTTGCATTTCCGTAACTGCTAGAGATGTTAAACAGCTTTTCATGTATTTGTTGGCCATCTGTGTTTCTTTTGAGAGGTTTCTATTAGTTCTTTTGTTCATTTATTGATTATTTGTTTTAGGGAATTTTTTTATGTTAAGTTTCTTGAGTTCCACATATTAATCTGCTATCAGAGGAGCAGCTGGCCAAGATTTTCTCCTATTCTGTAGGCTATCTCTTCATGCTCTTAATCATTTACCTTGCTGGGCAGGAGCTTTTTAGTTTGATGGCATCCCACTTATTGATTTTTGGTTTTATTCTTGTACTTTGGGGTTCTTACTAACAAAGTTGGTGCCTGTACCAATATGATAGAGTGTTTACCCTACGTTTTCTTCTAGTAATTGTAAAGTTTCTGGTCTAATTCCTCAGTCTTTGATCCATTTTGATGGAGTTTTGTGCAAGGTGAGAGGGGGATGTTTCCACATACAGCCATACAGTTTTCCCAGCACCATTTGTTAAAAAAGGCTGTCTTTTCTCTGAGACATATTTTTGGTGCCTTAGGAAAAAGTGTCACCATTTACAAGAGCCATTTTTGAGCATACCTTAAAATTGGGTTCAAACCATTTGAATGTAAATGTTTTACATTTCTTCTACTTTCTTATACAGTCAATACTTTTTTTTTAAATTTGGGGGGCGGTTACTGGGGATTTAACTTGGGGGCACCCGACCACTAAGCCACATCCCCAGCCCCATTTTGTATTTTGTTTAGAGACAGGGTCTCACTGAGTTGCTTAGTGCCTCACTGTTACTGAGGATGGCTTTGAACTTGTAACCCTCCTGCCTCAGCCTCCCAAGGTACTGGAATTACAGGCATATGCCACTGCCCTGGCCAGTTAATACATTTTAAAAAATGAAATGAAGAGGTCTGGGGTTGTAGCTCAGTGGTAGAGTACTTGCCTTGCACGTGTGTGTCACTAGGTTCAATCCTTAGCACCACATAAAAACACATCAATAAATAAAGGTACTGTGTCCACATACAACTAAAAAAAGAAATTAAAAAAATGAAATGAATATTGTATGCATTGTGTCAAAATTATGGATTTTAACTATTTGTTTTCTCCTAGATTTATTCTAAGTCTAAAAAGAACTGCATTTCTTCAGGTCTTGTCTTTCACTATAGCTTATTCTAAATATAGTTCTCATAATGGTTAATATAGAACTAGGGGGTTTTTTTAAAACTGATGGCGTAATCTATAACATAAATACACTACTTTGATGCCATTTAATGTTCTATTCCACTATATAAATTTTTAAAATTCAGAGATAGCTTTTTTATTTTTTTAGTTGTTGATGGACCTTTATTTTATTCATTTCTTTATATGTGATGCTGAGAATCGAACCAGTGCCTCACACATGCAAGGCAAGCGCACCACCACTGAGCCATAACCTCAGCCTGAGACTTCTTTTTTGTAAATATGTAGCACTGAGGTTAAAATCTGACTATAACATCTTTTATTATATCTAATCCTATAGTAATTGAATAACGAATCCTTACAATAATTATATTTGCTTTAGAATCATTCATAATGAGTATGACATAGAAAGATTAAATGATTAAAATATACTGGAAGCCACAAAATGGAGTTTCACCTCTTTAATGTTTTACAACTATTATTTCTATTTTAGGGAACACATGGAAATGTTAATTGACCAACTGAAATCAAATTACAGAGAGCCAAAAAACTTACAGACCAAATATCTGAACTTCAGACATTGCAGTCTGAGCATGATACTGCTGGGAGAGACACAACAGGATGCTGCAGGAAACAGTGTCCAAAGAAGCAGAACTGCGAGAAAAGTAAGATTGCTGGCAGCACTAATGCTATTTGTACCAGAGAGCGTGTTTCTTGTTAGAACTCCTGATGTGTTGTTCCTTGGAGTAAATACAGATTTAAAAATAAGTAGACATTTCTAAAGTCTTAATAACTTTGCTTCATTTTCCTTAATGCCTCCCTCTTTGGATTGTTTTTTGTCATTTTTAGAACATTAATATTATTAAAAAAGTTACTAGTGTATGGTAGGTACCACCAAGATCCTGTCTCAAAATTAAAAAAAAATATATAGAGGTCTAGGGATGTATCTCAGTGGTAAAGTGCCCTTGGGTTCAATCCCCAGTACCACCAAAAAAAGAGGGGAGTGGGGATACACACACACACACACACACACACACACACTGCTAACACAAAGGACAATTGATACCTCTTAAAAAAAAAAAAGAAAAAATGCTACTTTCCAACCCAAGTGTCAAATCATAAGTGTTTTTCTTCATTTCCAAGGGAAAACATTTAAACAACTGTTGACTAAAAATTAAAATGCAGCTAACTTTTGCAGCTCTACTTTCAACTTATCATATTTGTTAATCATTACATTACAATATTAAACATTAGGAATATAGGCAAAATAAATAGTTATTGCAAAGAAGAAACTTTGGCCTCTTACAGTAGGAAGTTGGGTGGTAATATTGTTGTGTCTTAAGGCCCTGAGAAATAGTTCTTTGAGCGTATTTCCTCAAGAGTTTTAGAGTACTTTACCTGCCTAAAGTGTGTTTATAGTATATACATAGTCTTATACTAACCTGAAAAATGAAAGGGATTGATTTCTTGACTTACACTTTTTTTTGTTACCAGGAATTGAACTCAGGGGCACTCAACCACTGAGCCACATTCCCAGACCTTTTTATTTTTTATTTAGAGACAAGGTCTCACTGAGTTACTTAGTGTCTCACTGTTGTTGATGAGGCTGGCTTTGATCATGATCCTCCTGCCTCAGCCTCCTGAGCCGTGGTATTACAGGCATGTGCCACCTCACCCAGGAACTTATACTTTTTAAAAAATGTGTCATTTACATTAATCATGTAAACCAAAAGTTTCAGGGAAGTTCTACCAATGTTCTAACTACTGTCAGTAGAGTTTCCCTTGAAATTAGCTTATAAATAGTAACATTTACTTGATATGTACAGTACTTTTCAACACTTTTTCTTTACTATAGGAAAGTTATTGCAAATTGCATTCCTAACCAGGTACAGTGGCACACACCTGTAATCTACAGAGTCTGAGGCAGGAA